>NC_142382.1:15190000-15490000 GCF_059441005.1 Hippichthys cyanospilos
AAACTGAGTATGGTGTGGCCATTAAACATGGGCGTATCAGTGCAGCTTTTGGAGCGAGCCATGTCTTTTGCTTTGGCTTTGCTGATAGCGTTCCCTGTGCTGGCGTTGAGTCTCTCCTCGCTTTTAGTGCCAATTTGCTTGATCAGGTCGTTGTAGCCTTGCTGCTTCTTGGACAGGAAGCTGAAGATGTTGACATCATTGGGAGTGGGCGGCATACTAAGCGCAGCTTTGTGAGACTCTTTATAGTGCCGGAGCTCATCGAGGGATAGTTTACGTAGTTTGCGCCGTTTCTTTAGCGCTTTGTGAGCCTCGATCACCATTCGCACTTTCCAGTTGAAAAACAAAGAAAGCCAAGCCAGCCCAAGATAAATCCAAACCTCCACAAAGTAACGATATAACGTGGGGTAATCTTTTGTAGGTTCCACACCTGAAAGCATACAGAAAAGTTTAATCAACAATAAGCTACTACAATTAAACAAATGCCTTGACGAATGAAATGCCTGAATAATGAACTAATTTGTTGCTCTTTCATTCCGAAACTATGGTGACCTACATTGGGATACCCTGTTGTTTTCTAAACCATTTGTACTTATTAAGGTGCCCTCTTTCTATCACTTTTGTAAGCAGTAATATAAACTACTTTAAGAGCATCTCCATGAAGATAACAACTAATAGACAGGTTTAGCACAAAAAAGAAGCTTTGAAATATTGAAACAGAATTGTCAAGGATTCTTCATTTGTGTGACAAGGTGTGAATTGATTCATACTATGAATGGATAATTACAAGCCAATTAGCTCCCTTAGTCTGTAATGGCCCAATTACAGAGAAAAGGCTTTTTGTAAGGTTGATTTTCTGGGGTGTATTAGGCCTTGTAACAACAACCTGATGTAAGGAATTAAGAGTCCGAGCGTCAGTTTGTGCAGTTTGATTAGTTTAGAGAACATTGTTGTAATGTCGGAGCATTTAGCAGTGCATTGGTTGTGGGCATTTTTGGTCGCTTAACATGTTGAATCGGTGTCGGACCATTGTTACATTAGACCAGTCTCATGTGCTATTTGCTGAGATTTTACAGTACGCTGAAATAAGTGCAATTAATGATCTAGACTTTGATATAAAAATACTTTCATCATTGATGATGTACTCAAAATATGAAATTATTATTAATGGTTGTTAAAATGTGAGTTACAAAAGCGAAGGGGCAGTTCTTGTCCCAACAGTGTTGTTTTAACTGCAAATGCTTGTGGTTTGAGGGGGGAATGTTTGGGTAAATTCTGTCAAGGAATGGCTAAAGTGGTCTTCGACACGATCATCAGGCATCTGCAATATATTGATTTATTCTAATTTCCTAGTTCATAAGAAATTAATAACATATACATACCTGCTACCATGTCACCAAATCCAATTGTAGTTAAGGTGACAAATGAGAAATATAAGCCTTCAATGTATGTCCAACCCTCCTGGGACATGAACACAAAAGGTGGAAGGACTAAATGAATCAGCAACCCCCAGAGAAGAAAAATAGCTGTACAGGTAAGTTGAGCCTTTCTCTGGAACAGAAAGACATTCAGGTGAGATTGTGGAAAGGTGATCTACAGTCTTTTGCATTGACATAACACAAAGAAAATATTAAGCTACCATTGAAAATCCTTTCTTGGTAAGATAATGACCAAAGTGTTTGGCTCGTCCACCAAAAAATTTCCCAAGCTCGCTGATCCAGGTAAGACACAAAGGCACCCCGAAGAGCCCATAGAAGATGCAAAACACACGTCCCGTTGGTGTTTTGGGAGCAATGTTTCCATATCCTTCAAAATAAAGAGTGAAAATATTTTTTTTAAATACGTGAGACCATTGAGATGAACTTGACCTTCAACCACAAATAATTTTCTCATCGGAATAACTTTGAATTTGACATAACCTGTAAAAGTAATTACCTATAGTAGTTATGACAGTGGCAGCAAAGATGACAGCATTTGGCCAGTTCCAGTTGTTGAAAGTCTTGTTGCCAGTTATAGTAACTCCTTGGTCAGCAGCATCAGAAACTATCTAGAGACAAACAGACAAAACATGTAAGATATAGTCATTTATATGGTCTGATATGGTCTTAAATGGACAAAAATAGTCAATTAGTTACGCCGAAAACCTTCTGTATTTATGTACAAGTTTATATTTTCTCCACTGCAAAGTTCCTGTGGAAAAGTTGACGCATTCAAGTCACTACAGATGAGATGAAATGATACTACGACCTTTTTAGCTTATCAGTCTAATCACTGCCTTCAAAAAGGAAGAAGAGTGCTACGTCGCTTATCATCTTTAAGATCAAATTGGCACATGCACAAGGTTTCACAAAAGAACATTCACACCAATGCAATAATTATGCTTAAAAAAATCTCTACATTTTGAAAAGTCCATCTTTGAACCTGAAGCTTAGAATGCTTAGTCAAATTCCCTGAAAAAAGCAAATGCTAAAGACTAAATATTTACCAGTAGACATACATTGATATATATGTGACCGTCTGCGGCAAAAGGGTCCTCATTTAAAAACACATTTTAAGTAAAGTAAGCACAAACATGTTTCAATGTAACTTATCAACGAGTACCTTTGGAAAAAGATGTTGACATACTACTAGAAAGTAAATTCCAAAAAAAGGTAAGGACATCATTGGAAATGTTAAGCCTTTTAAGCCTGGAAGTTTAACTTTCCAACAGATGAAATAGGGTAAAAATGGTCATTTGGCCTCAATCCCAAGACTTTGAAGCTCTTGTTAGGCTAACATTTCAACTGCCGATGCATCATTTAGGTTGTCTTTAGGAGGGTATTATTGGAGAAATTGCAATATTTGTGACCACACAATCTATATTTTACATTGAAGCGAAACGTTATCGGCTATAATGAAAACACATAAATTGCACACACAGGTTTGGTATTTGGTAGTCATCTCTGTACTTAAGAATATTTTGTAAGGTCTTGTATGCACATGAACCAACTTTTGCTATTTTTGAGTGTGTAGAGTTTATGCGTGCTGTTGATTTTATTTACTGCAATAAATATGATCTGTAGAAATTAAAAAAAAATCCACTCAACTCAAATGATGAGGATGAATAGGTTTTTAGCAATTAAAAGGTCTGTGGTATGTGTATTCCACTTTGTATTGAAAAGCACAATAAACAAAAAGACTATTCTCCTGCTGGGAGAACCATGAAACGATAATACAGGGCTCTACACAGAAATAACTACGGCTGAAGGGGAAAAAAAAAAATACAAAGTCTAATGTCAAACTCACAATAGCATTTTTCACAAGGTACATTACTCATTTCAAGTGTTTGCCACAGGGTCCGATTAACAAGCAGCGCACCGACAAACAGGGTTGTTTGCTATGTAGAACACCTTGATACCCTGAGGCATGTGATCGTTTTTGGCTGAGAACGTTGTCGTGCTGGAGCAACCTACCTACACACCCGACCTGGCTCTGTGACAGAACTCATTTGAGGACATGGATGGTATCAATATGGCCAAAATGACCAAACTACAGAAAATCCCAGAAAATAAAATCTTCAGAAAGAGTGACAAATTGACTGGGAAAGGGCATTAGACTCCAGGGGAATACTTCAAAGAGGAATACTTTATTCAAAATTCTCTTTTGAAAAAAAATCTGTTGCGTCACCAAACTTTTCATTTTTCTGACACATGGCAAATTGAATATATGCCAAGTAAGCACAGTTAGAAGACATCCCTCACCTTCTTTCAGTGAGAAGGGCATGTATTCATTTTATCTGCCTGATAAAAAAGTGCTGAGTTTTATGAAAGAGAAGACGCTGATTCGGAGGAATACAATAAGGGCAGAGTACAACGTTTCGAATATGAAGAAGACAGAGGTCAAAATGCAAGTTATAATATACGCAAGTTATAATACTGTATATCACTCATCTCTAAATTTGAATGATCTGATTATTTCATTCTTAAGCAATGAACGCTATTTTCAAGCACAAACACATTCCAATCCAAGTAATCAGGCTTAGAACAGAATAGAATAGAATAATATAGAATATGATAAAATGCCTCTATTGTCATTGTACGGCTGGTTTGCAATGAAATTGCAACGCAAAAGGGCTTTAAAATATTATTGAGCGAGATCAGGAAGGCTGTGTGAAAATGTGCTTCAGTCGCAACTTGAGCCTAGCAGAGCACTTTTGACGGGAGTTGCCAAACTGGCTCGTCCAAGACCTTTTCACAGAGCTGACTCTTAAGAGAACCATATCTCCAATCAAACCTTACCATATAGATGGATGCCTTTCACACTGATCATTAAAAATGACGGTCAACTTCTACAACGGCATCAAAATAGTCAATGACACGCGGACATTCAATTGGTACAAGCGGAAATGTTAAGCGGTGCATATTTAGACATTTTTAATGAATAAAGGTATTGTGAAGGATCCCCCCCCAAACCATATTAAATAAAACAGCATGTGTGCACTTACGGTGAGTAGTGTACGAACACAGCACACTTAATCTATCCAATCGTATCGGCCTCTGAGCCGTCAAACCATAAATCCCCATGTGATGAAAATCAACCTAGCAATGACCCAGATTGACTACCTAATACAGCAGTGAGGATGCTATCGACATTGTGCTTCCAGTTCCTTGTATACAATTTTGGTTATTTTTTACTTCATGTCATCTATTTCTGAAGTTTCTTTAAGCTTCGCCGTGGTTTATGGTCATTTTTACTTCTTGTAATGCTTCTGTCATTTTACCGGTATTTAGATGGCACGCGTGCACTTGTAAACAAATGAAAAGAAATGAATCGCCCTCCCCAAAAGACACTAGCCACCTGCCCTCTATGCTACATGACCCTAACAAGACAGGATATTGGATTGTAAACGTTCAACATGTTGAGCGAACACACCTTGATCTGTTGTAGAATTAATGTGATTATTCATCACAACGTTTATAAACTACAACCGTCAGTTTGCACAAATGGATGAAACTTATCCTCAATTCAGCAAAGTTAGCAATGTAAAGTAAGAAATATAGTATAAACAATGTTAGTAATATAGTACTGATTTATCAAGAGATGTATCATTTAAGCATAAGGTGAAGTGAGGATAAACTCAGAGTAGGCCTTGGACGATATCAGATTCTGACGGTATGACTACCTTGAGCAAAAAAAGCATGGTATTGAAATTACAGAAGTAAAAAAAAAACTCTTTTAAAATATTGTTGCTCAAGTCATTAGTCATTTCTTTATTTTCAAACAAATTATATAATACAGCATTTGTTATAATAATAAAAATTAACCATGCTAAATCAAAAATGAAGACGTAAACAAAATTTTAAAACAACCTTCAATGAGCAAAATGGGTTTTGCTCACCAATAAACATATGTACATGAATTCTTTCTGCTTGAACACATACAATTTAAACATAAATATGGGCAGTTATTATGAAATAATAATAAATCTACTGCACAACAATATCTGTTGATTTGTGTATAAATTAATAATATGGATATTCTCTCACTCACTCACTCACTCACTCACTCACTCACTCACTCACTCACTCACTCACTCACTCACTCACTCACTCACTCACTCACTCACTCACAACTTCACCACCATAACTTCACAGCCTTTTCGTTTGTCCGGGGGTCAATTTTTCGCTTTGCTGAGCCACATTCAAGCTGCCTATCTCGAGCGATAGCATTTAAAATGCTCAATGAAAGTATCATAAGATAAAATGTTAGCCACGTTACCAGAGGTAATTAGCCACGGGAGCAAAACTATATTGATATGAAAACCCACAAAGCAGGAAATGAACCATGTGATTGGCTGCTGCAGCAGAGGAGGGCTCACATATGACACACAGTGAGAGCTGCACAGTGCAATTGCCTGTTATACACACACACACACACACACACTGTCCTTTGACTGATTTGGACGCTGTCAAATAACCGCAACTTCCAGAGCCGTGGTATATTGCCAATCTGGTTAGCCTAGTTCAGAGCGTTGTTAGTGTGGGCATAGAAGAAAGTAACCACGCCAAAAAAACACCTGGAGTGTTAATGGTTGAGGTGGGCAATGATATTGATATATTGCAATACGAAGTCAAGCGATATGCGTGGGATAATACATTGTTCAGTTTCCAATATATTCAGTTTCAATTGACACCTTATTTTTGTAATTTTTCAATATAAAAAAAAGGATTCAATAAATAAATTATTTCTATCAATTTTTTTGCCTTTTTTTTTTTTTTTAATTAACGCAAGTGACGTCACTGATCTGGCGTGTTCTGCTAATGGTTCAGGAGCAAAAAGGGCTGACCAAGTCAAAGGCGGGTACAAAGTTGCGTGCAATAAATCACTCATTTGCAAATGTTTTGTCTTAAAAAAAAAAAAGAAAGAAAGTAGTTTCTCAATTCTATTATATTTTTTTTCCTGTATTTCAGTTGTTAAATGCCATTGACAACTGTTTTACAATTTTTGCCCAATATAGTGTGATACGTCCCACAGCACGCCTTTACTGTATCAGAATACATCACAGCGCACTTTTGTGCCATAATACCAAGCACTAATTACGATGTAAAACAGGACAATTTGTTTTTGTTTGTGAAATGCTGTCCATACAGAAGACAATGTCAATAAACACATGATGCAAAAACGCCTAAAGGCATTATCACTCACATAATGGGCTCTTTTTAAGTGCACACATTGCAAATTCTGATCCTTTGGGTCTTATCCAAATTTTGATACATGCATATCTATACATACTTATACGAGTTGGAAACAAAACAGCTACATATGATTTACAATCAACCAAAAGTCATTTGTTGGTTGAAGGGCTATATTAATGCCTGAAAGCAATACACTGCTTTACTGTAAATAGTATTATTAACTATAGGATCTGTAAATCCACTCTATGTTATTGAATTATGTATATACAAAACTATTGAAATTATGATCATTACTGAAGGATATGTCAAACAATCAGTTCACAAGTTGTTTTGCTGCTGTTAGCCCTCAATGTCTCAAGGCTTGATGACTAGCTCTTTAGCCACAAATTAATTAATAGGCATTTGTAACATAAATCAGAACTCTGATGTAGGTTGCAAAGCTCTACACTGATAAACAAGAAAAAGAAAGTCTGGCTTGAGGTATGGCGATAACAATGAGTAGTTTGGCCTGAAAATGAGGTTAACTGTGCCCGGGCTGAAATAGCAAATAAAGGAATCCTTGATACTATTATAGAAGTCCAAGCATCACCAAATTGCAGGCTTAGTAGGCTGCTGCTGCCATTTTGATAACCATAGAACTGTAAAAACCACAATGACAAACTCCAACTGTTATCTGGCAGCTGGCAGCCAAGCACGCCACTTCGTTCCGAGGTATTTTTCCACTTTAAGCGTGTGAGCGTGACACAGCCAAGGAGCAACAGCTGCCTGCAGGAAAGTTCAACAAAGTCACCAACAATGAAGTCCCACATGTGCTCTCATATAACTTGATATTGATTCGGGTTCACGAATTGCTGAGTTACATATGGTGGCTTTCAAACACCATTGCGGTTTGGCCTCTGTCCTACAGATAGAAGATCACTGGGAATGGGGAAGAAACGGAAGCATCCAGGCAAGGTTTTATTTAACACTTTTTGAAAACTATATTTATGTACAACGTTCCTACTTCACAGAATTCACTTATCGCTGGAGTTTAAGTCCCCATTAAGTGCGAAATGTGAAGAAACTCTGCGAAGGAAATAGACAATAATGTCATGCTTGCTGTTTTGCTTTCAGATTACATGAAGCAACAATTAGGGAGGAAAATAAAAACAAAAAAGGCAAACTACATTACCATGCGCCATAAACACTGATGGCAAATGGTAGTGTAGTTTGCACGTGGTTGCTTTAAAAGCTCTTGTAAAACTTTCATGCGGTTACAAGACTTGCCCAATTAACACCACACGCACAGTGGCTGTTCTTTTTAATCCTTTGTTAACTTGATTAATATGTGATGATTCTCAGCTAGTGGGTTGTAACCCACAAGTGGATTGCGGTATCTTAATAGGTGGGTTATGGACCGCTAATAAAAACTTATGAGGGGGGCGGGGGTCCTTCCTTACTGACATACAACGTGCTGTTTTCAATTTCATTAGTATTCAGTTTAGGTTAAGTGATATAGTATGAGCTAGGGCTGCACAATTAATCAAATTTTAATCGCGATCACGATATTGGCTGCTATGATGAATTAAGATGATCCTCAGCAATATTAACATTTAAAAAGCCTGCTATCGTATGTAAAGTATGTCAAATCAAGCACTTAGTCATCCAGGGCGCCTTGTTTTGCACATGTTTGCATGACAAAAGCTTCTGCTTTCTCACCCTATTTACTAGTGTGAAATGGCGTTGAGTTTCCCACCTGATACCTATTATATATAAGTGTTAGCTTTCAATTGAGACCCATTTCGAAAAAGTCGACTGGCAAAAAAATGAAATGACCGAAAATTACATTTGACTGCTAATTGTTTAAAATTTGCTTAAAAGTAAATAATGTATTTGGTTCTAAGTAGGATACATTTTTTTCATTGGTTTGCACTCAGCGATTAAGTTAGCTGTGTTGTGTGTGCCAAATTTAAACAAATTAAAAAATATATATATATTTTTTAAATCTTTGGAAAAGCTCATTTTATTTTAGTTTCATTTTAGTCGATTGTTATTGTTTTTTAAGTATCAAGCGTAATGCCTTGTTTACATACTGCTTGTTTTAAAAAGGCAATAAATAGACATGTTTGACCAAACAATAATAAACCAAATAATCGTATTTAATCATTGTAACTTCAATATTGACAAAAAATAATTGTGATTATTATTTTGGCCATAATCGTGCAGCCCTACTATGAACCATTCCAACTTATGTGAAAAAAAAACAAAAACTTATCAATATAAACCGATGCTCCTAAATTAGTTTCAACCACTCTTAGGGACAAAAACAACAACAACAACCAAAAAAACGTATTAATTACACAGTCAATGACATACACTGCCTGCTGCCAGTGATGGGGTCGAGTGCCACTAGTTTTTCTGGACCATTGTAATCCAAATATTTCCTGTGCTCTTTGCTGTCATTTTAACTGTGTCTTTTGGAACATGCAACACTTACTGAAGAGACCCAAATGGCACGAGAGTATAGAATGCTGAAGTGGTCTCACTGGGAGGATACTATAACTATTTGATCTAACAGGACACATCAGTAAAACAACAGTGGCAGGTTTGGTTTTAAACAAAGCAATAGTTATGAGAAAGAGCAAGCATTCATCCATCCATCCATTCATCCTCATCAGCGTGTGTCAAATTCTGATTCAGAAGACCCACCTGAGCACGGGGAGAACATGCAAACTTGACAGAGGGAGGCTTAGGCAAGCTGGAATTGAACCCGGGACCTTTGAACTATGAGGCAGGCCTGCTAACCAGTCCACTGGGTTGCCCAGAGCAAACATAATTTTCCAAATTCTTCTGAATTAAATGTGCTTCCTCAGAAATAGACACGCATGAGAGAAAATTAAGGTCAGATCAAAGATTCAGTTAGAAACAACTAATGCATGAAAAGGGACAGAAAGAATGTGATTGAGAGTAACCCTTTGTTATTTCAAGCCACGTAGCTTAAAATGCACCGCAGGCACATGACTAAGTTAGCGCGTACTGAAAACAGTGTACTACTTTATTCAGTGTAGAGGTTTCACCCTGACCACGGGCCATGTTAGACCAAAATGAGACGGTAGCATTGATAAACACATCAAGTGTTTACAGACTTCACTTGGCCTTGCAAACGTGATCAGCCAGTCATGTGCGGCTGGACTGCACAAGCAACAGAAAAGAGCAGGTTGAAAAGCGTGAAGCAGTCTTTGTTGCGTACAAATGTTTAAAAATCAGACATTGCATCATTGCAGATGATTCACTTAAGCTCGCTCGGAGAGCCTCCATGTTCCCTTTTCCTGGAAAATAGTCTTCATTTCAGTATAGCTCTAAATCTTTTTCTCTGACAAAGACGTGCCCATGTATGTGCTCTATGGGGGCATTATATGGTAGATTTCATGCATCAACTAAGCGGACACTGGCCCTATTGTTGAGTTAATGTCATTGTTCAGAAGACACTGCATTTAAGTCAGCATATTCTTTTATAGGAAAAGAGAAAAACTTTGGTCACTATACAATGGGGGGGGGGGGGGGGGGGGGCATCATTTTTCTCATCATGCAAATATTTTTTCGTTCAAAGTATTAAAATTTGCAATGTGGTTGCTCACATTTAGCAGGATGCTTTTATAATGATCATTTATTTGCAAAAGAAGATAACACCACCCCTTCACTGACACTTTATGGCAGCTTCTTAAGTGCCTATGTTGATGGGACCATAAACAGTAACCACTTTAAGGTATCTGATGTTAATAGTAAACTTGGAAGTTAATAAAGAAAATGGCTAACTTTCTTAAGTGCTTCTCGAGTTATGCACATTAAGATGAATTCCACATGCGTCCGCGGCAGGTGTCTGGGACAGGAAGAATCGAGACATCTGAATTTTTAAATGTCAGGAATTATACTGGAAATTGTTGGGAAATACCCCAACTAAAAAGATCTTATTTTTTCACAGAGACCTCAAATTACATTTGCAAAATCTTCATGTGTTTAATATGCCCATTCAATGGGTGCCTTTGTGAGGATTAGGCTGTTACTGAAGTGTATTGAGCGAGGGGGAGGTTCATGGGTGTATCCTTTTCAGCACCCCAAACACAAAAAGTTAAGGAAAAGAAAAAAAATAAAGGGGTGAGGGGGATGGGTAAGGTAATAAATCTCCTCAAATAGGGATGTGGGCCGGGTCTAGGGGACACGTTCGGGCATGCTTCAAAACGGCAAGAAAAACAAGTAAAAAAGTGAAATAAATAAAAAAAAAAAAAGTAAGCAATGTTTAACAGAAAAAAAAACACATTCCATGGTTGTAGAGGAAAGAGGACCAGCACTTTGGAGACATGGAAAAAATCAAGGAAGTGGAACCACATTATGAGAAAAACACCTGTGGAATAAGAATGCTGCTTTCCATTGCATTCATTGGAGGGAACGTTTGAACTCCTGGGCATTGGTTCTCGCTTTACTAACCAAGCGGTTCTGGCTTTGGACACTGCAATAGAACACCACGTACAGCACATTTTTAAAACTGAGATTACACTGGGTAACTTCCTCCATGCACCCATGAAAAAAATGCTGAGCCATGCATTTGTGCTCACATTATACACATGCAATCAGTTTTTACAAGACAGCAAGATGGGCATAAAATAATTATTAGGTTGGCATGGACACAGACACCAGATGAAGGATAACAAATCGTGAGGGATTAATAATCAGTTAGGGATTATTTAAAATGTATGGCTTCACAGAAAGGTTACCAAACTTTTTCAGCACCAACTTCAATTTTAATTTTGTGCACTTATTCACACTAACTGTTTGTGCAAATAATATGAATGCAAAAAGTTGTCATCATAGTAATGAACAATTTTCCCTGCCCTGCGTCTTTCTCTCGCTCCTCTATTTTGATACACAAATAGAGTTCATTTTACATTGAGAATGATTTTTTTTTGGAGGGGGGGGGCAAAAATGCTTGGATTGTCTGTTAAAGGGGGAGAAGGGATGATGTATTTAAACAATATCTTTACAGATTCATACATATAAAGAATTGCCTCATTTTTGCAAAACTGATTAAAGGAAATATTACTTTTTTTTAATTGGTAGATTAAAATTACTTTAAAAATTGGTTACAGTCAAAATCATATATACTGTATATGTACTAGGGCTCCAAAAAAAACAAATATTTTGATCAATTATCTGTTGATTAATCGCTGAATTGAATAAAAATGGATAAATTCACAATTCTTACTACTGAAAAACAAGACATGATTTTTAAATTGATTGGGCACAAACACATTAATCCTGACTCAGCAGTTGGTTTGATATGTAATGTCAGAAAATGGGGGAAAATATATATATATATATATATATATATATATATATATATATATATATATATATATATATATATATATATATATATGTATAGACAGAAGCATTGAAGTGATGATCCTCAAGATGAAATGACATGACAGCACTAGCAGCTTCCTTTCACTAGGGGAGTTCATTCATCTCTTACATGCCATTAACCAAAGTGTCGGCTGAATGAGTGACTTGTTATTCATACCTGTAATATTTTGTCCAAGTCATTTTTCGTCAAACAGGGGTAGTCCTTAAGTATTTTTTCCTTTTGTAGTCTATAGTGTTTTGCGGCCTGCTTCCAATTGGGCTCCTCCAGGACTTGAAAAATCGCTGCCCCGATGGACAGGTAGAAAATGATAGCAGAAGTCAACAAGGGGCCTTTATCCACCATAGTGGTGTGCAGTGACTCAAAGCAGGGGTGAAGAGGAGGAAAGCAGGGAGGGGGAGGCTGACAGCAGCGGTAGTAAAAGTGCAGCTCAAGCAGTCATTGTCGGAGAATGTTGGAGTTTTCTTGTTCCGCGCAAAGTTTATGGAGAGTCGACGCGCGCCACAGTTGACAGCGTTTGGAGCATTTGTCCTCGCGACATCGCCAAGGAGGATAACGCGGGCAGCAAACCAAATTGTCTCCACCAAATCAAGTGCAGCCACTCTGCTATTGTTTCCACGTGCAGCCGCAGAAATAGGGTGAAGTCGTGGAGTCGGGGAGTGGAGTACTTTGCAAGATCCGCCCAGCAAGAGAGGAGGGGAAAGGCGACCACGAGGAGTGGGGGTGTCGACGTTAATTTTGCAATGCTCTCTTTGTAGCTGTTTGACTACGTTACAGGTGTGCGCTTCGCAGTGACTAGACGCGCAAAATTGAAGACGCAAAAGTTATTTTAGAGTGAATCGGACATGCTTGCACCAAAATATGCACCGAACCGTCGTTTGCAACCCGCCGTTAATTGAAGAATAGAGTCAGTGGAATACACATGACAAATAAGCGGGGGGTGGGTATGGGGGTGTACGATAGTATATACATTATATTATATATACATTTAATTAATCACTATATATTCCTTTTAAAATTTCTCACATTTTAGCATAAAATAACCGTCTCAGCTTTTCCAAAAATCACACGAATTCCTGCTTTGTCTTAAATCACCTAAATATTTAAAAGGACACTGTGTAATATTTAGACCGTTTTTCATAAACAAACAAACAAAAAAGACGATACATTTTAAAAACTTGCAAATAAATGTGGTCCTAAAGACCAACAGTATGTTTTAAAAATAATCGTAGGTCCGGTTATCATCAAACTCAATTATACAGGGTGGCATTTTTTTGGAGGCTGCCATGTTTGTGATAGCTAAGGACAATGGCAAATGCAGCACCTGCAGCACCTCCTGCTGTCTGTAATGAAAAACGGTCTAAAATCTTACACAGTGTCCCTTTAAAGGTTTTCACATTTTTGAACCTCAAAACTTTCATGCCACTTCCTGTGTACATACTATATATTGATTGAATTGGTAGAATTACTTAATTTCATGAAAAAAAGTATAAAATAAAGTACCCATTGGTTGATTTTACACTTCATGGTTCAAGTGACATAAATTCTTTCTTTCTTGATTCCAAGTGGCACAATTGAGATGTGCAGCATGACAGCGTACATAGAAAAAGTAGTGTTAATTTGAATACCTTCAAATCAGGAAAAAAAGGCATGCTCTAAATCTGGATAAACGTTTGACATGTATTGGATATGTGCTAATGCAAGGTGTGGACAATATACTCCGTCAATGCATCTTCTCATTGGTGATGTCTACTCACCCATGTTGGCCCCTGCATTCTATTATTACCTCCTTATTTATTTATTTATTGTATTATTTTATTCAATTGTATTTATTTATTTTTAAATAATTTACAACAGCTGATTTTGGGCAAGAAGTGAGATGCATCTTGACTGGTTGCCAGCCAAACACAGAACAACACAAACAAGTTTAAAGTACTTGTCTTCTAACTTAACTGGTTATTGTTTACCTCAGTGTTGTCATGGCCTGACGCTGATTCTGATGTGTGACATTATTGACATACAATTAAAGGATCTGTTGTTTCATATTTGTCAAAGTTAAGCATGTGCAGCTTCAATGTAACCCCTTCAGCATGGCAGAAGGGAACACACCTTTTGAATGCTTGTTGATAACCTTGAACATGAGCAATGATACTGTAGACTGTTATATTATGAGTGGTGGTTATCATAGATAGCTCACAAAAGGATTGATCACATTGATTATACCACACTTACATGTCGTTCCAGTTCATTGAAGGTGATTTTTCACAATTTTGAACATGCATTATGTTCTTTCAATACAAGATGCTAAGCAGTGTTGGGAGTAATCCATCACAAAAGTAATGTAATTACTATGTGCATGACTTTTTACTGTAAAGCGGCAATGCAATATATTATACACACAAAAATAGTAAAATTGTACTCGTTACAAATGAGAGTACAATAATGCATTACAATGCCATTTTTTTAGCCTGAAAGTGTTTCCCCCTCATATTCGCCAAAAACTCAGCAAGATCGGAGGAGAAAAGTCTGAGGCAAAATGTTTACTTGCTGATCTACTACAGCTGAGATGAAACGGCAGGTTGAATATAGACAATAGGTACAGAAGATGGACATACGCCCATTACTTTCAGTTCAGCAGAGATAAAGATAAGAATAATAGGTGTAGTATAATATAAGTATAATTCGGTGCACTTTGTGTGTGACACCTAAAAAGCTGTCCAATTCGCAAAATAGGACCACTAATTTGACAAACGAATTAAAGTGGGGACACGGTAACTCGAAGTTAGCGAAAACAAAACACGCAGAGCATTGCGTCTCTCGCTGAGGGACACCGCTTCCACCTCAAGAGGTCAGGAGATTCGATAGGAAATATAATGCTGCTTCCTCAGTGGATTCACCAGCATTTTGAAACCTTGTCAGCAAGATCCCTGTTGCAAATAGCAATATTGACAAGAGAAGCTAATGCAAATTTTTACTGTACAATTGCTATTAATAATAGTCTATAAATACTTCTGGGCATTGTGTATCAAGATGATACACAATAGCAATGATGTAGGCTAGCTGCTAACGTTAGCCCCATTGAAACTATCTATTTTTGAAATATCTGTCCCTAACATCGCCAGCTGAATTTGAATATTAACATTGAAATTGTGAAATGCACTGACTGTTTTTGCCTACGGCATAAAAATACATCACTATGCTGTGAAGCTAAGTTATAAAGGCATTAAAATAAAAATTAAAAAAAAGTTTTTGTATCGTATAATTAAAGGTTTACAATACCATACAGATGAAATGATTACTACTGTTTTTAGGCTTAAGCCAACCTTTCACTGGATGTGTAATGAGCATAATGAGCTACATTTAGAGTGGCAATTCCATATTTCCAGTTATGGTGGTGAGAGTAATAACATTTTACACTCCCAAGTTTTATTTAAAAAAAATGTGCCCTTAAGGCTCCCTGGAGGGTTTCCTGAATATGTAGCATGTAAATAAAGATGAGCACATAAAACTGGGGCATCCTGAATATCTGCAAATATGCACAGGCAGACATTCTTTGTGACTCTTGAGTTAAAAGTTAGAACCCTGTGATCACCGCTGTCACAAGACTTCAATATATGCTTGTGGTGTAACTGTGCAAGTGAGCATCTCCGGGAATTCACGGCATGCAAGACAAGCAGACATTGCATCATGATCCCTGCTATTTGATTTTCCTGAGGCACTTTTTTTCCCCCTTCTTTTTTTTCTCTCTTATGTCAAACTATTGCACATGTGTGTTTTTGATGCCACATTCAAAGGACAACTAATTTTGAAACTGCTAATATTCTTTGAGAAAATTGCACTCTGGTATTCTTTTTATTTTATTACCCTGCATAAAGTTCTTTCTTGATACAACAGACCTGAATTAGGGGTTGCCCGTGGATTTTTGAAATGCTGTCTAGTTGGAGCCCAAAAATAACACTCTGCATTAATTGTGTTTACACTTGACTGGATTACTTCACTTAGAACAAGTGGTGGTGAACTTTCTTAAACAGGTATGCACCAAACACATGAACCAACATGTGTGACTCTTTAATTAAAAATGTAAACAGGAAACTTGGCTCCCTTTTTATGTTATCTAAGTTCAAACCGGATTGTTTTATTTTCCAGTCATCTCAGAACAGGGTTAGTCTGCATAATTACATCAAATGAACTATGTCGAGTTCATTTGGAAGTATAGCAACATCGTTTCCTGCAAGCTTTCTTCACAATTGTAGTTTCTCAGGAAAAAAGGCCAACCTACAAACATATTACTTGGGTACAATTTGTAGGTTCTCTGCTTACCCTGGCATTACTCTTAACATACCTCACACAACAGGATAGCCCCAAAGGATAATTTTTCAAAGACCTTTGAAAATCTTGTCACTGTATAGCCCATATTAAGACAATAGTTCCATCAGATAGCAAAACTCTTCTATTCTATTGAGCATTTCTTGCTGCAAGGGATTTTTGTTCAAGTTCAATGTTTCCGTTGAAAAACATGAAAAACTACAGCAACTGTCTGGCAAACGTCCTGTGAACATTGTATCCTTGAATGAACACTGACAAACTCTTGACATGGAAGCGCATTTTGCTCCCTCCATCAAGATTAATATTAATATAGTATAATGACTGTATACAAGAATATACAGATAGACCCCTTTAAATCCTTTGCTACCGATTTTTTTTCCGTAAAAGAAAAAAATATGGCTTGCATAATTTATTTTTAAATTCCCACTTCCATAGAATAGGTTACATACCTTGGGATTTGTTTTGGCCCATTGGTATCTATTATTATTTTTATTATTATTGTGATTATTATTATTAATAACAATTATTACTATATAATTAATAATAATAATAATAATAATAATAATAATAATAATAATAATAATAATATAAGCGTTCCAGGTAAGTGAAAATGATCACCAAATGCCTACACTACAATACAAGTAATCAGTGTAATTTATAGCAACAAACATACATAATACATATTATCAATACATTTCTGCACTGCGAGGGCCCGTTATAGCTGCTTGCAGCTCTAGTTCAAACTTGAATTGGTTAGCCATGGGTCCCAAGATTGCTAGTGATGTTCAAGAGAGATGCAAGAAGATGTTTTATATGGAAACAAAGCTGGAGATAATCAAGAAATACGAAGAAGGCTAGCCTAGGCTAGGCTACCCTAACAAGGGAATATGGCCATAGAAAGCTTGTCACGTCGCTCAAAGGTAAAGAAATCCTAGTTTTTTATTTATTATGTTATTTAATGTTATACATGTAAATTACATAGAAGTAGCACTCACTACACTATGTTGATGCAATTTTTTAATATGAATAATATGAACAATTTTGATGTTTTTACCTGGGGTTTTATATGCATTAGCTAATTAACATAGGTTTGGATTTCCTGCCATACGGCGAATTGGCATTATGATCCCAACAGCGGAACGGCTTAATCTCGTAAACCGAGGCCCCGCTGTATTATGATTTTCGGCTTTGGTCTAAGACTCCAAACAAAGGTAGAAAAAGTACTTAAAAAAAAGACTGCTGAAAAGTTAAAAGGGGTTGTCAAGGACAAAGAGATCACTGCATAAGCAGTAGGACACTACAGCAATACTGCTGTACAGTATAGGGCAATTTGTAATTTCTACAAGTATTTATTACATATTAGACCATCAATGAGTGTTCAGTGTCCCCCCCAATACTCTAATTTGTTCCCTTTTCATGCCCCTCCAAACTATAAAGAATTGGAATTGGGAAGCAAAATAAAAAAGTAACTAAAATGAGCAATTTCGACTAACACAACGAACACAAATAACATAGCTGTGAAATTAAATCAAGACAGGAATTTCTTTCAAGCTATTTTCCAAACTGTATCTAAAATATAGCGGATAGCAATAACTGAGAATGTAAATTTTGTTTGTTTTTTTGAATTAAAAATATTTTATTTATATATATATATATATATATATATATATATATATATATATATATATATATATATATATATATATATATATATATATATATATATATATATATATTTTTTTTTTTTTTTTTTGATGAGCTAATTTTTAAAAAATAATGCTTGAGTTGGGGCCCTTGGGCTGTCAGCATGAGCAGTAAATTTGAACAAACATCACAGCACTCAAGTTAAATTCTTTTGAAAGCTCAGACGAAGGGACTTCCAGAATTTCAGCAGCATTTAGATGATACAAAAGATGCATTATCTCGCCTGGTGGGAAAAAGTCTAAAAATCAAATGGTATTTGCAAAGTATCTCCAAAGTGCGGGCAATTGGAAACCGCTTTGCACCCTCCTATGCGTCCTCTCCCAAAATTTGTGCCGGGTGGTCACGATGATGCTATTAAAACTTTTTAATTCATAATGATTATAATTAATTATCCCATCATGTTGTCATATTTAGAGAAAACCTTGCAAACACACTCATACATCACATGTGTGAGCCCCCTCCCAAATAGTTCCATATTTTTAAAGATGATGATTATAATTTGTTCAATGAATTGACATGCTAAATTAGACTTGTACTATCACGAAAATTAAGATGGGCACATTTGTCGCCAAGAGCGTTCTACTTTATGAGATTAAATGATCAGGTTTGTCCCGGGTGTGGCAACCCTGTGCAGCGGAATGTCCTGACAGATGCCACAAACACATTCAGCTTGCACTACCGTAAAAAATGAATGTGTGTACGACTTGCACACTGAATGCTTATGCACCAATCTCCAAAAATAAGGCACATGAAATAATGAAAATGGATGGATGGATCTCCTGCCAGAGGATACTCCACTAAGTGCTGCAAGTGGTGGCAATGAGCTTCGCTAAGTACAGTAGCTGCCAAACATTTATGCATGATACACATTTTTGACCTATTTGCCATATTTTCATCATCTTTCCCGCCAACAAAATAGTGTTATAATTTAGATAACCAGCTACTGATTGAAAAAAGAAAAGAAAAAAAAAGGTTGTTTTGCTATTGTTTACAAGGCAGTGCCATTTGTTTACAAGGCTGCGGCACTTGTGGCATGCATAGATGAACATTTTAACACCAAGTGTATTTCTTGAAAATGGCAGTGACATAGTAAGTATTGTCTTATTAATGCTGAAAATGATCATCGTGGTCACACGTTTTAAGTCTCAAATTGTCTACGTATACCACAAGCAAAACAACAATAGTTTTCACCAAGCTAGATGGTATTTGTTTTCAGTGGGTAGGCAGAAGGATGATTCATTAATTAAAGAAAAACGTGACATATTACAATGTACTGCTAAGACTTGCTCTTAAAAATAAAACATGCCTTTGAATGTCCTTTATGTTCTATAGTTAAATATGTAGTAGTATTATGTTAACAAATAAATACAAGACTAAATAAACAGTTCTCAATATTACTGCAGTACATTAATTTACTTAAATCAATCGATCAATCAATCAATCAAATTTTATTTGTATAGCCCTGAATCACCGAAGTCTCAAAGGGCTTCAAGGGTGAAAAGAGGTCATGTCGAGACTTCTTTTGAAAAAAAGTCATACAGAGACATCTTTTCGTTATAGATACACAACAGCATCCCTTGCTCAAAGCTCTCAGAAGGGGATGGAAAAACTCAAAAACCCAATTTGGGGAAAATCAGAAACCTTCAGAAGGAACCACAGGTGGGAGGAGCCCCCTTCCTGGCTCAACAGGTTGAAGTGGATGCTGCGTGTACCAAATACAGACACACAATACAAATGACAGAAAACATTTTGTGCCATATGGTGCAATGATCTTAGAACTTAAATCTTAAATTTTTAAACCTTATACAGTAACTGAAGAGTTACCCATCTCCATTTTTTTTAAGTCAGGCGGCAGCCGCGGTCATATTGACGGCACCCGGAAGTCAAATTCAAATCAAATCTCTATATGATCGAACGTGATAACAATAAGATTTTACATGTGAAATACTATTTTATTATAAAAGAAATCTAGGTAATTAATTCCCAACAGTCCGGTGAACGTCTTTGCCCTCTCTGTTTTGGAGGAGCAAGAACAGCCCGCGTGTTTTACGAAAGAGAATGCAGGACCGGCACGTCCATATATAGAAGACCCTATAGTGACCTGCAAGACACTCAAACATGATTTCAGGAGGGAGATTGGCATTTCGGTAAGTTACGCGATTGGCTCCCGGCGCAACTATCGACCAATGAGGGCAGGAGTTGCAATCTACTCCCGCTTGTTATTCACACCTGGACGTGCCGGTCGGGCAGTCTCATTCGTAAAACACGCAAAAGTCATTCACAGCCAACTTTGGTCATGTGGCAAGGTTTGAACAGCTTTATGAAGCTGGCTTTTTTCTGAACATCTTTGGTATTTGAGCAATGCAAAGGTGGTTAAAATCATTCATGTTACGTTACTTTACGTTACTTTTTTTTTTTTTTTTTTTACAGTAAAGGGTGAGAAAGAAATCCTGAACATTTTCTTCCGCTTTTTGTAATGGATGTAAGTGATTTTTTTCTTTTGTTTTTAGATAACACAATTTGCATGATTATGTAAATATGTTCTTGGCAACCACTTTCCAAATATTTGTCCCATTGTCAAAGCTGCAAGTATTAGCAAACACCGAGAACACCACAGCAAATGCGGTAGAACCAGCTTTGACTACTTTACAGTTCTTATGGTGATCTTCAGACAAACACCAACAGGCAGAGTACTGAATTTAGAACTTGACCGCATAAACTTACATGAGGACTTTAACCATTACGTTTTATGGATATGAAAGACTCAGGTACTTTTATTAAAATATATTTTTTTGTGATGTAATGTAACTATTTTAGTGCCTTGTTATTGGTTGGAGACCAGTCTAGGGTATACCTCTGGCCAAGACTTAGCTGGGGCAGGCTGCAGTTCTCTCACAATCCAAATCAGGATAAAATTTAGAAAAGTAATGGATATATATCAGATTTTTACTGAAAACCGTATTAACAAATATATTAACTGCATGTATTTTGAAATTTGCAACTATTTTGTCAAAACAAAAATCTATTTTTTTCACCAAGCGTGGAGCTACAGTGACCTGGGGTCACAAAGAAAAAGGGGGGATTTTTTTAAATCCTGGATTTTGTGCCATTTTTACACAGATGCAATATTTTTTGACCCTTGGTTCACTGCCACATGTTTTATTTTTATTTTTATTAACTACATATTCGAAGAATAAATGAACAATTGATCTGAATGCAAATTTAACCATAGTCTGTTATGCTATGATGGATGGACACATAACCTCTCACTGAGGTGTTGTGTTACCCTGGCCACAGCACCCAAAAAATTCTGGCTATATACTTCCTATTATTATTAAAAAGCACGCACGTCACTATTTTCAGCACAATACTCCAATGATCAAAAGTTCTGTGCAACACCTCCCACTTCCGTATTGCCTGGGATGCTTCCGTGAGAAGAGTGAGCACGTCTAGCCTGCAATTGGGTGGCTTTTATATTGACAGCTTGGAACACCCTAACCTATTTACCTACTTATAATAATAATAGTGTAATCGTTGTTGTACTATCATCTTTCTAGGACTTTGATTCTAATCCTTTTTTGAGTTATGTACCCACTGTGAAATATGTTATCAGTCAATTACCCCTTAACCAGTGCAAAGCATTTTGGGGGGAAAAAAAAAAAAAAGACTTGAAACATGCAATAAAAAAAAACAAAAATCTACATAGTGTTTTCTTTTGGATCATAGAAGAGATCTGTTATCAAACAATCAAATAATTGAATTGGGGTTAGGGTTATTAATAAATATCTGTCCAAAAGAAATAATCAACATAAGGTGTCAGATCTGTTCTGGAAAATAAATAATTATAAATAAATATTTGCCCACAGAAAATATATTCAACATAAATCATCATCTTTTGCAATTACAGTAGAGTTCTGTTCACAAAAATAACTTAGTTTTTAATAAATATCCGTCCACAAAATGGTAATCAACATAATGTGTCGGACCTGTTCTAAAAAAAAAAAAAAAAATATTAATAACTATTTGTCCACAGAAAAATATTGTACTTTAACTGCCCTCTTTTGGCATCGTAGTAGAGCTGTGTTCACAAAAATAAATCATTAACTTGACAGGTAACGAGAGGTGGCACGAGAAAAGTTGGGTCGAACCATTCTAGTAAGAGGGAGAATCTGAGTTTAAAAAAATAACCTAGTGAACATAAAATTTGTTTTATGAACTTATATTTTCCTCAAACATTTAATCAACTCAACAATTATTTTTAAAAGACATTTGCATATTGGAGTTCCTTCAAGTACCTGCAGGGTATGTACCCCCATTGGAAAACCACTGTTCTATAAAACAGGTTAATTTCCGTTTATCAAAAGAATATAAGTTGCAAATTTATTTCTTTGTCACTGACTGTTCAAATGTATGTTAAGAGTGTATTCTTCCTGTTTTGTTTATTTATATTAGTATTAGTATATTTATATTAGTGTTATTTGATCATTTAAATTTTTATTTTTAACTTCCTACATCACATGACCAAACTCAGAAAACAGGTGAGTTTCCTGAGCCTTGAGCACATGTAACATTTTCAGTCGACATATAGGGAGGGATCTTACTCACCTCCTTTTGAAGGGCTTTGTGAGTCAGCAAAGTTCGCTAAATAACTGGTATACTGGAATCTTCTCTTTCCCATTAACCTTCAAAAGCAGCGGCACACTAGTTTTTCGTGCTTAAGTATCATTAAAAAGCAGAAAAAAATGATAATTTATTTTTGCATGAGTCATCCCTTTATTTTTGTGTACAATATGGCAATTTATTGGCAGTTTCCATTTTGTTTTTTAAATCAGAACCATGATATTGACAAAAACGTTTGAATGGGCAACCATTTTAGAATATTATTTTATTACTTTATTATTATATTATATATATTATTTTATTTTATTATTTATATGAGAATATATATATATATATATATATATATATATATATATATATATATATATATATATATATATATATATATATATATATATATATATATATATATATATATATAATGTGCTGGGTGTTCTGAAGATCTGTTCACCATGCAAACACAGGAACTTGAATTCATTATTTGCATTTGTCAGATCATTTTCAAGCAGATTTTGCATATGTACTGCATCAGAAACACATTTTTTGGTTTCATAATTTAAATTGCAAAAACCTTCATTGGCATCTCGGTTAGAGGGGGTTAGTTGACACCAACTTCCTGAGGAGACAAAAGACCAGGTACAAAATGAAGGATTCATTTGAACGAGTTGTGTCCAGGTTGGACCCAAGAGTTGTAAGACATACTTAATTCACTTATCACTAGCACTGTGTTCAATGGGAGGTCTAAGCCAAAAATGCACAGGCCGACTTTTTGTCCTAATGCAGCCCTGGTCCTTACCTTCAATCACACCTCTTCATTCTTTAAAATTGCCAGACATATTGTACTAATGTTGAGTCACACAGCGAATGAGCAGTGCTTCAGCTTTGCTTGGGGAAGAAACAAGTTACAATCCTCATCAAACATGCATTGAGCTAATCAGACAATGGAATCAACAAAGGTGTCACAGAACAATGGACAAAGGGTAAATATAATACACGCAATACTGTTTTTTAATACAACAAAACAAACAATAACAGCATGTAATTAGCTGATGCTATTTAGTAATGCCACTTGGTGTGATGGAACACAAGGTTGCGTTCATGGAGATTTACTGTAGGTCCTTATTTGCCCTGTTTGCTTGGCACAAAAATCGGCATATCTTCATTTTCATGCAGGCACATGTCTAGTATGCTTGTGAATTTGGTAGACTGTGCTGCACCTTACTGGGAGTTCCATTAAACTATAAGGATGTTTTCTATTATGTGCCTCTTGACAGTGAGTTGTGTGTGATCATCGAGTCATTTCAGCTTCAGCGATGTCAAGGACTGTTTGCCTTGACCGTGCTGATTTTAAAGTGGATGATGGAAGATTGACTCTTCCAATAGATTGAGCTAGGCACAAAAAGAGAGGAAAGTGGTGTCCACTTGAGCTGGGGAAATGACAGCAATACCTTGCTCAAGCGCCCCTCAACAGTAGCCAGCAAGAAGAGTAGCAGAGGCTGATGTTTACAATTTTGTCCACATTAGAACTTAATGGTCATGGCCATCAACTCTAAAGTAAAGACCTGTGAACCGCAGTTTCACCTCAACAATTAAAGTTTCCACTTCATTATTGCTGTGAAGCTTTATTTTATTTTATTTTACAGAATTATGTATGTGTATGCTTGTTGGTGTGTGTGTGTGTGTGTGTGTGTGTGTGTGTGTGTGTGTGTGTGGTTTTATGAGGTCAAAAAGTATTCTAAAACTGAGTTCAATTCAAGAGTAAAGGTTGTGATTATGTAAACATTAACTCTGAGGAAAGTCCAGCACTACAACACTACAAAATCAAGTCATGACTTGGTTCAATCTGAGGGCATGTCTGGCTAAAATTAAACAATGAATGTCTTTCAGGTTTTCATTTTATAACCCTGGTAAGACAATGATGCTGAATACGCTCAAAACATAGTTTAAGGCGTTGTCTTCGGTCCTTTTTAAGAACTGTTCGATATCTGTCAAAGTGTGTTCTGACACGCGCACTCTGAGGACAGAATAGTGAAACAAAAGTCATTAGTTTAAGAATATAGTTTCTCAACATACAACAGCAATAAACTAAGAGATTTCCCCTACTACAGCTCATAAACTCACCAAAGTTCCCACGAACCTGAAGGAATTGCTGCACGTAAGCAATTGCCCATGACCTTTGATCGCTCAGACAGAACTACCATAAAGGCAGCCATCTTTGTGATTGATATTGTAACAGTCTTCCTGTGACTGAATGTTTTTTTTCAAGGTATTCTTTTTTCCTCCAAAAAAAAACAAAACAAAACAAAAAACATGTGCTGTGGGCCCCCGGTTTACAAGATTAATCCGTGACACGGTTGGGATTGTAATGCAAATTTGCTGTATGGCGGGAAATTCAAACCTATTATAATGAGCTAATGTGTGTAAAACCCCAGGTAAAAACATCACATTTGTATATACATATTAAAAATTGGTAAGAAAATAGTATAGTAAGTGCTACTTATATACAGTATAAAATACATGTATACAATTAACTTCCATTATAAATGAAAAATATATTAATATAAAAAAAAATGTATTATTTACCTTTGCGTGACGTGACGAGCTTGATATGGCCATATTCCCTAGTGAGGGTAGCCTAGCCTAGGCTAGCCTTCTTTGTATCCCAATCACAAATCTCGCGAATCACAAATCTCTTATACACAGTGTTTCGTCTTGATGACAAGGTAATGTCATTCTCGCTCTCAAAAATGGGCATAAATTCATTCACAGATTCGTTTCTGGATACAAATAGCATATCAGTTAATTCTATTAAGTCCTGCCTTTGCTTGATGCTGGCTGCTGATTGGTTTTAGCACGAAAAGAATGGACCACTCTTCGCAGTGACCTTTCAGTCACGTTTAGTCAAGAGTCGTCGGGACGCAAGTGGGGTACATCCTGACCTGCTTGCTAGCCAATCACAGGGCACACAGAAACAAACAACCACTCACAAACACACCTAGGGGTTTATTTGAAGTGTCCAATGTACCTACCATGCATTTTTGGGGCAGAGGAAACCGGAGTATCTGGACAAAACCCGAACAGGCAAGGGGTGAACATGCAAACTCCACACAAGAAGGCTAGAGCCGAAGGATAACCCAGGACCTCTACACTGTGAGGCGGATGTGTTTACCAATCTGCCACGCCGAAAATACAAACTTTTGAGGAACTGAACTTGTAAAAGATTAAGAAATGATTTCATTTGCAGACGTTCAACCGTTAGTTTCCAAACGTTTATTGTGTATGCAATACAGGGATAAACATGACGAAACTGTTGAAAATTTTTGAAACATGTCCCAGACATCAAATTCTGTCATGATTTGTTGATGTTTTTTTTTGTTTTTTGTGGTTTAGTATTGGGATTTTCTGTTCAATTCTGTTCTGTTTTTTTGGGGGGGGCATTAATTTCTGTTTTGTTCCCCTCATGTCTGTCCTTGTCAGTTTGTTTGTGTCCACCTGTCTGCTTTAACCAGCTTTTTTGTGTTGGCCAATCAGCTCTCTGTTCCAATTGCTTCCTGTCCGGGTGTTCCACGTTCCACGGGTGTCTCATTAGATGTGAGTGTATTTACTGTTAGTGTGCCAACATTTCGGTGCCAAAGTGTTGTAAGTCTCCTTAGTTTTATTTTAGTGTTCTTCCACGTCTGAAGTTCAAGTTTCTTTTTTAGTAAGTTTATTACGGAGATTTCATTTGCTACTTTGTACGCTGTCACCCACCTTGTTTTCCTTCTTGAAATTATGTAATTGAAACCATGAAAATACAAAAAGTTATGTTTGAAAAAATATTCTGTTATTGGTGTATTTAATCCATTATAACTTAAAATGGAATCACTAATCATTGTATTGTTTTTATTTACATATTACAAAACATGTGAGCTCCATTGAAATTGGGTTTTATCCAACAATATTTTTTCAGAGGCAAACACCATATCACAAGTCAAAATGTTACCTAAGAAATAGAGTAATTTGAATACAGTATCATACTCTGACAGATTTTATTTCAGTATTACTCAGACTTTACTCAATATGTTACCATATAAAACCATCAAGTGTGATTCAGAACTTGCAGCAGTAACCTTCATCTGAAAGTAGTCACAGGTTTTACTACATAACTTTGCCCTTTGCCCTGGGGTCACACCCTCCAAATCTTATGAAATCATCAGTTTACATCTTTAACATTTTTAATCTTAACTTGCATATTTGAGATTTGATGCAGTGGGGATGTGGAAATGTTTTTATGTGAGATGTAATGTAGGGTATGGAAAAACTGCATGACGTAAGGCATGTCTAAAAATTTCAGTATTTCCAGCATTACTTACATAATAGAGTAACCCACAAAAATCTGCTTAACAATTTACAATTCCAACTTTCTGGTGTTTAGAGTTATGGATGTAATAGTTTTGGGATTCAGGTTACTGGCAAGGGGACCAAATCTGCCTATGTGCATGATCTTTTTGTGAATTTTACATAAGAACCTGCAGGCTAGTGTGAGGTCATTTTACGACTTGCAGTGCATGATGTTTGTGCATGCCACACAAACCGCTCCAAAGGACATGTTTTACTTTCAAAATCACACTTATTTCCTTTTTAGGAACCATGTTTAGTTTTTCTTTTTTTTTTTTTTTATTACAACTTGTAGATTCTTTTTCTCAACACCCATGTGGACGTAGTAAAATAAAGACCTCGGTTTTATTTCAGTAGTATAATGTCTTGGAATCAGAATATGACGTATTTTGCAATTATTTCATTTTTGTCTAATAAGTTAAAACTTCCCAGGTGTGTCAATTGCTGGTGTGTGACATATTTTCATCAAAATACCCAAATCATCAAGAATTGTATCATGATGAACAGAAATTTCTTGAAAAATATCTCATGCATTCCAGCCTTCATCCCTCCCACATAACTGCTGGGCAAAAGGCTAGTTTATCTTTTATTGCAATGCCTAGTCGTGGGATGGATCTCGTGGCACACTCTATTATGTCACTCAGAGGCATATGCGCATGCTCTCCTTTGCTTCTACTTAAAAAATAAGGATCAGTTTCATTTGTTTGATAAGGATGTTAACCAAAACAAAACAAAAATCATATCAGAATGTTGACGTCACGAGTCCTAAATCTTAAAAGACACTTAGAACAAATCACATCACACACAATCCTACCAAGAGTCAATAAAGATAGCGGGTGCAATAGCACAAACATAAGATTAAAAACAGAATTGTGTAACTGATGATTACTATCAGTGATAGAATGACAAATACAGTATTAATTACTCGATAGCGATATGCAAAATTGCACATTTTCAAAGTCACATTTTAGAAGACCATAGCGATGGAAATTATTGTAAGATGTTACAAAGTCTGATGGTTTGGGCATTAAGCCTAACAGGAAAGGAGCTAGAAAATGTGGTGGCCAGGGTGTGGTCACGCCAAAAGAATTTTTGTATCCCCTTTCTTAATACTTGTGCAAATTCTCTTTACACAATACGCAGGTTGGAGATGTACACAAATATACTGACAAATGGGCTAAATTTGAGTACTTTTCTGCCTTTACAGTTAAAAAGACTGTCATATGGGTGTACAATTGTGGGTGGAAGGGTCTCCATGTGCCTATCCATAGTGGCCAGCTTTATATCATCTGCATGCGGAGATCTTTTTGCAGTTACTTTCATTCTATTCTATTCTATTCTATTCTATTCTATTCTATTCTATTCTATTCTATTTACACATAGAGTAAATAATTTTTTTTTATTGTAGAGCTAAAGATTTGCATATTTGCATTTCACTCCTTATTCATGTAACTTAATGCTATCATGGCTTCGGCATGACTCAAAAGCCTTTGTGAAACAGGGGAAAAAAGACTAAAACAAGTCCACCTTTTCCTGCGTCCAAGTCAAGTTCGAGTCACAAATCCCAGTCCAAGTCCTAAATACAGTAGCTCAAATGTAACATTTAAGAGAGACAAATACTACCTTTGCAACCACAAAATTAGAAAAAGAACTGTAAATGCTATCTGGTACCCAGGAAAAACCCAAGTGGGCACTGGGAGAACATGCAAACTCTGGTGCACACAGGTGCACTGGGGCTGGAGGAAACTTTGATGCAGACATGCTAATCACGCTTTTCCTCACTACTGGGGTCATTGACTTGCAGGTGCCTAACCCAGCCATCTATGGGCAGTAGGCGAGGGACAACCTGGACTAGTTGCCAGCCAATTGCGGGGCAGAAAGGGATGAACAATCATTCATTGAACAATCACTCCAAGGACAATTTAGAGTGTCCATTACACCTACTGTGCATGTTTTTGACGTATGGGAAGAAGTCGGTGTGCCCGGAGAGAACGGACACGGTCACGGGGAGCACATGCAAGCTCCATACAGGAAGTCATGAATGAGCTGGAATTGAACTTGGGACTCTCTACTGTGAGGCAGACCAGTCCTACATTTTCCTACCTTTTGTTGGAGTGACCTCATGTCATGTTGTTCATGTCAAATGTTCACAGTTTGTGTAGAAAAGTTTCATGTTTTTGTGTGTAATGTTTGGCAGTTCTATCTTTTCAGGTTAAGAAATGCCGTTCACATCAACCGTTCACATCAACAGAAAAGGCATTTTGCGTGTTAGATTATGCTCGGACTCAGTCGCCGAAGACAGGACAGCGTGCTTTCTTCACAAATTTTGCAAAGAAGGCACTATCTACAAAACAAATTAGGATTTGGCACCATAAATTTCAAGAAAAGGGATGCTTATACATACCTAAATTGCCAGGACAGCCATCAATGTGTGCAGAGTCACAGGCGGCGTTCATATTGAACATTTATGAAAATCTGTCACTGAACCAACACATATTTGTACTTTCCTTTGTAAATTTAACCAATAAATGTATGACTTTCAACATAAAGTGTATTTAGTTTCATTAAGCTCCATCAAGTAGTTTCTGAGACAAGGGCATTTAGAACGGTGTCAGCCATTTTGGAACACCCTGTCTTTTTGTTTATTTATTATTTTCGCCTGATGTGCAAACATCAGCCAACAACATCTATCTATCCATCTATCTATCTATCTATCTATCTATCTATCTATCTATCTATCTATCTATCTATCTATCTATCTATCTATCTATCTATCTATCTATCTATCTATCTATCTATCTATCTATCTATCTATCTATCTATCTATCTATCTATCTATCCTGAAAATCTCTGTGTAGTTGATACCAATTGAAACGCATATGTTTTTACTGCCATTTATATTTATGGACTGGTAGGCAGACAGAGCTGGATTGAAAACTGCATTTTATAGTTTTAGTTCTTACAAATCAGTCATCCATTACACTTTCAGGTAACTGACTTGTAAACATAATGACAGGTTCACTTAATGAAAAACAGAATGAGACAGACACACTGGGGTCTAAGTGCTAAAACCCCTGAAATGACACTAGTCGCCATCCAGATAATCTGCAAAAGGGTAAACAAAGTCTTCATCATCAAAGAGACATCGGAATTTATGGTTGTTGCACAATTGGTCAAATCAAGGTCTGTTTTTTTTTTTTTTTTTTTTAAAGTTCTGCAACCTAACTGTTGCAATTTGCTCATGGGAGTAGTGAATGCAGCAATTTCCCCTCCCAAAATGAAGTGTCCAAAATGTTTGGAAATGTTGGGGGATAAACCAACCACTGTATGACAAACTGCATGACAGCCAAGAGCAGCAGCTGCACCACAGTGGATTAAAACAACAACAACAAAAAAGAGCCTTCAGTGTGCTATGAAGACAAGACATTGTTGACCTAGCTCCACAATCATTAAAATGCACTTATTTTGTCTGTGTGTATGTGTGTGTTTATGGGCGAAAGCATAAAAGCTCAAATCTTGTCTGGGAAGTGGGAGCTAAGTATTGTAATTGGATGGTTTCTTTTTCAAAAAAAAGTCATCAATAAAGAGAGGGAGAAGAAACCATAGTTGAAATCTTTATTCGTTGATTGAGGGATTTATGTGGCAGAAAAACCAGAGCAGGCGTAATATGGAGGAATATGAGAAGTCAACATTCATAAAGATGGTAAAAGATTCTGAGAAGCAAGATATTAATCAGTGATCTTGTTAGATGTCTGCACATCATGTTCTCGGGATTTATAAAACCCATATCTTGGTTTGAAAAAAAAAAGATTTTGCCTGACTTTATTCTACTCAGTACAAAAACCTGTAAATTCATAAAAGTGGAAAATTATTTTGTATGCTGAGACATTTTTGCTGTTGTGCTCAGTTCTTACATTGGGCTTTGCATATAGAAATGGATTTTACTTTTTAATTTATATTGAAGAATATTTCAGAATATATTTTCAGTGATAGATTGATTAATTGTTTGATTTGATTTACATAGAAAGACAAATTTCTTAAAGACATACAAAATCAGAAGAAAATATCAATAGTTCAGTACAATGTTAAAGAGAAGTAGGAAAAAGTATACTTTAATCATCCTCATTGTTCTCTTCATATCATTTATAAATATTTTGTTGTCCAGTAGATATGCAAGTGAGTTATTCATATAGTATGTATAGAAATATTTGCCATCAAAACATGTACCTAAAGAGCATAGAAGGAAAAATTTTGTGCAATTTCACAGGTTTATGACAAGCTTCTATTTCACTGCGGACCCAGGTCTCATGTGGCAGGCCTTACAGTGTATCACTGACTACAGGAGCAATACCATCCCACCCTGATGACCTCAACACTTTTTACACACGATTCGAGACCTCCAGCCCCTACTCAGAGAGACCGACAGGCGCTCTGGCCACCACACCCCTGTCCCCCACATCAGTGATCTCATCAGCCTAAATCAACAAAGCTCTCCAGACAATTCATCCCTACAAAGCCATCGAACCACATAATGTCCCTGGAAGAGTCCTCTGGGCTTGTGCTAATGAGATGAAAGAAATTCTCACCTCCATATTCAAACATTCCCTCAGCCAGAGAACTGCCCTTCCTGCTTCAAGAACACTACCATTGTGCCCATCTCCAAGAAGAGCCTCCCCACTTGGCTGAATGTAACGCTCACCCCAGTCATGATCAAGTACCTCGAGAGAGTGATCCTGACCCATATTCAGAGCCGCATACCGGACACACCACAGCTCATGCAGTATGCCTACGGAACAAACCGGTCCACCACGAATGCTACCATTGCTTCTCTGCACATCTCCCTTATGCACCTGTAAAATAAAGACTCCTACATCAGGATACTCTTTGTTGTCTACAGCTCTGCGTTCAATACAGACATCCCTCACAGACGCCCAGACAACTGCTCTCCATCGGACTACACCCCACAATAAACATGTTTAATCACTTTTTAAACAGAGCAAATGATTCACACTTTTCAGTTCTATCTTGTGCTTATTCCATAAGTTAACGCCTTTTCCAGAAACACATTTGCTTTGTTTGTTCTTGTTTTTGATTTTCTAAAGACACCTTGGCCCCTTAGACCAAAACAACTCTCCCAGATTACGAACAGCGTCTGGACACAGTGGCAAAGTTGATTGTTGTATATTTTGTGTATTATTTGGACCATTTTAAATTCGTCAATTCGGTGGCGCAGTGAATAGCAAGTCATGTGTTATATACTACATTACAGAAAAAATAATGCATTACAGTAATTACATTACTTTTGTAATGCATTACTCCCAACACTGTACATTAGATTTGCTGGTACCTGCAGAAACTATGGTGGGCGTCGGGGGGCAAATGTGTTTCAACCGACAGAACACTACAAACACAGGAATGAGGCAAACAACCCCCAAAATGCCCAACTGCAAAAAAACAAAAACAAAATAGCATTCACATCATGTCTTTTGTTTTAGGTCTTTTGTGATAGCATATTTTAAGCAGAAGTCTTTCAAATAATGAAAATGATCACTAACTGCATGTCATGTCAACGTCATAGTAGACCACCGTGATATTCTGCAAGCATTTCTTCTGAGGCACCGCCATGTAATTTTAACACGTTGCGTCACAGGCGCATACTGTAAACTTGTGTTAATAGGTCGTTGTCATTTCACATATTTCTGTAAAATCAACTTACGGAAGTATGACACATATTTGTACCCATCTTTCTGTACAGTAGTAAGAAGCACAGCAACTAGTTCCTAATGACGTAGCTTTGACCTCTTGCTGTGTGCGTACAAACATGTTTTGACACGTGTGTGCTATGTCAGAGCACTTCGAGAGGAGAAGGTGAGCTTTTTTGCAGAGGTCAGACAGTCTTGCGTGTCTTCAGAGATGCTCTGTGAGAAATGTATCAGTATGGCCTTACTGCTACTGTCATTTTGTTCCACTCATGTCCATCCCCGTATGTTTTGTACATAACAGGGGCATGCTGATGTTAGGATGCTCCCAGATGGGCAGAGGAGCAGCCCAGTGATAAACATGCAGGTCAACACATGACTCAGCATACGTGTTGTTGTTTTGTCAGTGTTTAAACAGTCTCATTTTAACATCTAAACATACATGTGACACGTGACGGCAAAGAGGAGCAAAAGTACACCATATGGACAAAAGTATTTGGACACATTCAACCTCTGATGTAACCTTGCTTAACTCTTTGAGTGCCGAGCGTTATCTGAAAAGGCAACCCCTAGAGTGCCAGCCGATTTTGACGGATGTTTCCGAGAAGGCAAAATATTGTGTTCTATGTCTATGTAAACACATGTGGTACCATATGAAAGATTGGATTCCATTCTTTACCCTAGAAAAAGAAAGTAAGATTCTCTCTTATTTCGTTCCGTTTGAAATGGGTCATTTGAGTGACTCCAAGCTATTTGTGAAAAGATGTGTTTCCTGCACAACAGTGGTTGACACGAATATATATTTTATTATTATTGTTTTATTTTTTTTATTTTTGTTTTTTTAATAGCATCTGAAACATCTCAACAGTCTTTCCCTTCAATTAAACATACGATGAAAATTAGTTTTTGATGGCAAAATTCCAGTTTGTGTCTGTATATAACAACATTACAACAGTGCTAGATTGGCACACCATTTAGGGGAGGGCTGGCCACGAAAGTCATCTATCCCTTCATCAAAAAAAAAAAAAAAGAAAACATTGGCGATGAGACTTCTTGTCCCTGGCACACAACCTAAGTATTTTACATGACGAAAATTCTCCTCCATGACACTGAAAGCGTTAGCACACAATTCAAGAAAACGTAATTATTTACAGATGGACTATAACGTGACGACATTTGCATGAGGACAAACCAAGTTAGAAGCACAAAATTACCTACACTCACCTAAGATTCAGGAAACATGAAGGATCCATCTCATAAATTAATCGCTTGGGAGCTTTTAGTATATTACTCATTATGTTTTTCTTGGATGCAAAGAATTATTGTGTTTGATCTCGGAATTGATTTGATTTTCACCCTACTGTAGCTCATAAAAGCTCTTCTCTTCAGTTTAGCTCAGAGCCCTCACGTTCCTCTCTGAATGCATGATTTTGTGGTAATATCACGTGCCATTCTGCCACTTTCAGCAGTGGCATGATTGCAGTCATCACCTGATGGAAGTAAAAAAAAAACAGTTTGAAAAAGAGTGAGTCATTGTCAGGGGAGGTTAAAAGGGGTCATGCAGCATTTAGCGCACTGTGTTATTGTAGGGGATCAGAGATAGGTAGAAAACAATGTACACAGATGTTGGAGGCAGGATGTGTGTTTTGTCTTCCTATTGGCTCACAAAGCATGGTTGGGGGCCAATGAAAGTGTCTGGAAAGGGACACGCATAAGGCAAATAGATCAGTACACTAATTTGAAAAGGGAAAAAGAATTAGGTTCAAGATGTTTGTTAAATTTGTCACAAATTTGTCAAGTGTCACAAAAGGCTATTTGCCTCTGGAAGAGCTTTCAGGAATGTTTTCATTAATGCGTGTCGGCCTGCGGGTATTTACTGTAGCTCAAACACACTGCAGTTAAGAAATAACCAGCCTGGTAACTTGTTGTTAACTGAACAGTAAAATACTATCCACAGCCATTCCTTTTCTTTGTCTGACTAGGAGGAGGACTCCAGTGACTAAAATATTGCAGATGAACGTGAGATTCGACTCCAAACCACAACCTCATATTCAGCACTTTGGAATGCTTTAAAATACAGATTTAAGCCATACGACCCTCTAATGTAGGAGCTTGATGGTGTTTAGTGCCTTCTTCATCTCTATTTCAGCGCCTTAACATTCATTAGCTTTATAAATACAGTAATTAGCTTTTAGGAAGGGCCTGACACAAACTAGAAATTAGGTGATACGAGTCACATGATTTGACAAGGAACTTGCCTGGCTCAAATCGATTAAAGAATTCACTTGAAGCACGTGACTAGAAAGGTTTTGTCTGGTAAGACCTGCAATTATGCACGTGCAAGATCGCTGAGGAAATGTTTTGTGTAGTGCATGGGATCTTGTTAAGACCCCAGTACACTGTAAAGTAGAGTTTAAAGGCCAGCATTACGTTTTCAGGATGTTTTTTTTTTGTTTTGTTTTGTTTTCTCTTTTTTTTTTTCATGTCTTGGGTTTGTGTTGGTTTTAGTGTTCCTTTCTTGTCTTGGATTTGTGTTGTTCTTAGTTGTTCATGTTTGTGGTCCCCTTATGTCAGGGCTTTGTTAGTGTGACTGCGTCCACCTGTCCTCGTTAACCGGATTCTCTTTTGTTTGCCAATCAGCTCCCTGCTCCAATTGTGTCTTGACCAGGTGTTCATTGTTATACCATCAGTTTTGAGTGTATTTACTGGTTCCTTTCAATGTTCCTTTCAATAAACAACGAGGACGAGGGGGAGTCTATGAGGATTTAAATTAGCCGGTTACATGTAGACAAGACCATAGTCTGTTGTTTTGGTTGCTGTCACCTATTTTTTGTTTTTTCCACGCCAGTTTTTCCGAGTCCTGTTTCCAAGTTTTGACTCCTGTTTTTTTTAGTTGTTAGTTTGGTTAGGTGTTTGACTTGCTTTGCCCGTCTTCCCTATATTACATTATTACCTTTAGCAAACTTTGCCTGTCAGCCTCCTTTCATTTTGGGTCCGCTCTCTCGCCACAAGATTATGACATGACACCATGTCACGCCATTGTTGCCAACTGCTGAAATGTATTGGGGACAGATTAACAGCACACATTCTCCAAAAACTAATATAACTTACCATACACATTTAAAAAAAAGAAAATGGGGACATGTTTAAAATTAGTTATTTCCGACCAACAAAACAACATTTGAAAAGGACATTCTGCTCATTTCTGACCCATTATATCTTGCAAACCCGATAAAAAAAAAAACATTACAGATTAAACAGAAAAATTAAAAAAGGGGATCTTGAACTCCCGACCTTTAGAAAAATTTACATTTTTACAGAATATTACCTGGCGAAGCTAACTTGTTAAATTCTATGAGCAAAGCATGACATCAAAATTTGATGATCATTCCAAAGATTTACCATGAAAATTGGGGCGCAATGGACCCTACATTTACATTCACGGCTTTAATCACAATTACACTATTATTATTACTCATTTCACAAGAATCAAAGATTGCTGTCTTCCCTCCAGGGAAGGAAAAGTTGGACTTTCCAGTGAAGCGAACTGCTACATTTCACACATGACAAAAAAAAAAAAACCAGATTTCAAAGGAAGTCTTTAAGACTTTACATGGCCTTACACTCAGGACTGACACGTGAATGCTGAGGACAGGATGCCACAAACTTCAAGTAACCAAAGAATGTTGGTCAATATACAAGAAGCAAATGAGCTTTCAAAAGAAGCCATTGAGACTTCAAAGAGCAATGCACTCAAGACTAACACGTGAATGCTGAGGAGAAGATGCCACAGACGCCGTCATCGTACGGAATGGATACTGTTCAATATCTTCCGCCATATTCCGGACATGATAATACAGTCAAGGCCAGTTAAAATCTCTTTTTATACCTCTGAATTCTAAAAATAACTCTCAAAGAGCATCAGAGTGACATTGTTGAAAAAGATTAGTGACATCCCCTAATCTAAACCCCTCAACTAGTCTTTAGATCTAATCCAAGAATGACATATTTGGATTTAGTATGAAAGGTGGATAATTAAATAAATACACAATTAAATAGAGGAGCAGATGGGGAGAGTGGAAGAGGCCGGAGTGCCCGGAGAGAACCCAAGCAGGCGTGGGGAGAACATGCAAACTCCACACAGCATGTGGTATAAAATGTTCTCTTATAAGATATATTTGTGAGTGATGCTCAAAGATTTGTCTTCAATAAGCATTTTGAAAACACTTTCTGCCAAAATCTTTTGAGGCTCATTTCTACATTTCAGCAAATCTAAACTTGGCCTTCTTTTTCTTTTTGATGATGTGTGGTTTGCATAAATGAGCGAAGCCACTGCATTTTGGCCATGAAATTTTATGCTAGCATAAGATGGCAGCAGTTTTATCTTTGGGTTGTCAGGGAATTCTTTACAGCAATCACAAGGTTTGTGTCGCTGACTTCTGCTGTTTATTCATTATCTAGCGCACCAGTGCTTTTTTTCTTCTCCCCAACATCCCTTAAGGTCGCACTGGCTTCGGACAAAGTGTGTGCAGTGGCTAGGATTTAGTTTCCATCTGTTTGTTCTTCCCACCCGGACACCTCTTTTGTTTTTATGTCGTTTGCACTTCTAACCAGTAGAACGGTAGTCTTCACAGATAAAACCCGAGTCTGAAACTGATTTAGAAAATTCTGCGGTGCTCGTCATGATATTGTTGAAATAATCAAGGTAATACAATACGCATGGGCAACAAAACACACTCCTGTCAGACAAATTCCTCATCTTAAAAGGGGGTGTCTAGAAAAAAAAATATTTGTATTCAGTCGGAGCATCTGGAAACATTGATGTTTTCGATCAACAACAAAATGAAAGAAATCAGCCTCTATGTCACATTACTTAAAGCGATTTAATACACAAGAATGTGAATTTGCATTTAAATGATGCATAAAATGTGACGAGATGAATTTTTTCCTGCTGCATCCATGCTTTGTATAACTCTAAGGTTATAAACAATGTTTGAAAAGACATGTTAGGAAAACATACTTCTAATTTGCTCATTAACCAAAAATTGGATTTCTGTCAAAGTTCCCGCCCGCGCATCAAGTGGGATATTTTGTTAAACCAACATTAGTGAGTTGCCTTGTCCCAAAAACTCGTCAGGGGCAGATGACTTCATGATGAAAATCTTAGACCCTATTCTTATTACAGGTTTAATGCATGGTGTGGCATATTTAAAAAAACAAAACAAAACAACAACAACAAGCCTTGAACCTGAGCTGAACTGTGGCCAAATATGCATCAGGTTTTGGTTTTTCTTGTGCAATGCAGTCCGGTCACTTTCACTCCCCATAGCTTTCCCATAACCAAGCAGAGGAGGGGAGACCCACAGAACCATGCCTTTTCTGTCCTCCTCCACTGTTTGGAATTTTGCACTTTTTCTAATACAGTATGTCTCTCCCATTATTCTCTCCCCTTGCATGACTCTATATTTGTGGCATTTGGCAAATTGTCATTTTCCATTCAGCCGGTCTTTCTGCCCACCATCTGTCTTTCTCCTTACTTACTTTCAGTTAGATAAACAAACGATGAGAGTTTGTTCCTTGGGAGGCCCGCTGTGACCTTTACCGGCATCCGATAAGTACAGTACTGTGCGTGCCTATATTTCCATGTGGGCAATAAAGCAAATATGCTGTTTCAATAGAAAAATAAATGATGTGGTAAATATGGATTTGAATGCATTAAAACTCAGATGGGGAGAAACCCGTATAGAGCGTTTCTTTTTTTCCGTGCAAATTGCAATACAACTGACCACAGCTGTGGAAAAACAATTTCCGTCCAGCTGACTCTCCTAATTCGTTCCCCTAGGTGCTGTTTGTGTAATACTGCAACCTAGCGGAAAAAAGGCTCATTACAGCATAGAGAAACTATACAACTATTTATTGGGTTTTGAAAGCAAAAAAAAGGAAAAAAAAAGAAAAAGAGGGTCTCAGTGGTGTCGAAATGTCTTCACCATAAATCAAAATTATAATGTAAAATTAGTTAAATAATGTTATGTGCAAATAAAGACGACATTATGGTTGCACTTCATTCTATCCAAATTTCTAAAATAAAATCCAGTTATGTTCTCAAGCACTTTTCTTGTAATAATAATAATAATAATAATAATTAAAAAAAAATAATAGTAAACTCTTATTTTAAAACTTTGTTTTGTCAGCTGTTTTCAAATGTCAAGCAAGTTTTATAAATAATACAATTTACCAACCCTGACCCTAACCCTGATTCGAAGCTCAAAGTTCTAAGCGTTTAACACATGATTGGGTTAAAAATAATCCGATGATGGGTTAAAAAGGACCAACCCATTATTTGGGTCAAATTGACCCAAACAATGGTTGTTTAGCATAAAACAACCCCACATTTGGGTTTTGTACATGAAAACCTCAACTGCCAAAAAATATGAGGGACAAAATGGTAAGTAAAAGTGAACACAACTGTAAAGTAACCAGCCATACCATTTTATGAACACATTCTTCATGTGCATCCGCACACATTGTGTCCATATGAAAAAGTCCGTCAACGTGTATTCTCCTTTACTGAGTTAAAAGGCGGCTGCTTGACCTCATCTTCTCTCTCCAGTTGTGTGTCGCTGTTGCTGCTTTCCCCTTCCTCCTGCTTGTGACCCTCCCACCACTGTTTGACATGCACGTTGAGCGCCTCCAGGATGTCAATGGAGTGGTTGATGACCAGCGCCAACCAAGCCAGGCCAAAGAATATCCAGGAGGCCATGATAAAGCTGTACCACTCTGGGTACACTTTGTCTGGGTTATTATCTGCAAATGAAACGGACAAATATGATGCCGATGATGAGGGACATGCCCTGAAAGCTACCTGCCACAAAGTCTCCAAAGCCGATGGTGCTGAGGGTGATGAAGCAGTAGTAGATGGCTTGTGAGTAGGTCCAGCCTTCATGAAGCTGGAACACGAGCATGGGAACAATGAAGAAGAGGAGGGCTCCGGACAGGTAGGACACCAAGTGGACGAAGATGTGTGCACCCCGCTAAAAGTAGAAAAGAAGAAGGTGAAACTTCAACAAAAGCATCATCCAAGACTTACTCACCCGTCTACTGGTCTTCCCCTCGAGGAAGAGGGAGATGTTCCGCTGAATGATGAGCATGTACTTGCCCACCCTGTTGAGCACCACCATATTAAGTGGGATGCCAAAAAGGGCAAAGACCACGCAGAAGATCTGACCAGTGGTGGAGCTAGGACTCATGTTTCCATAACCTGCAAATGACAAATGTGAAGGTCGCAAAAGTTTCCATTCCTCCCACCCGCTCACAATTTAAAATGGTTCCCTACTCCTCAGTCATTTTGCACGCTGATTTTGTTTATTTGTTGTTTTATGGGTTGGCTGTGCAGAATCATTCAAGTTTGATTTCCAGTGATCAATACAGAAGTCACTATACGTATTGAATCGATACATGATGCATAATCCTTTTTCAGCGTGTGCACATGGGATACACTTGCAGGCCTGTCATGCTCTAGCTACAATCATTTTATTTTCAGTGTTGTTTATACTGTTTTGTAAGACAGTTTTGCATCTAGCATTTTGTATGTTCATTATTACATTTTCAGGTTCACCAAGTAGTTCTGCTTCGATTTCAATCACCATGTCTGCCTCCCCATAGTGCTTTGTTATGCGTCATCCATTTTCTGTAGCCACTTATCCTCGTTAGGGTTGCTGGTTCCTATCCCAGCTGTTTATGGGCAGTAGGCAGGGGACACCCTGAACTGGTTGTCAGCCAGTTGCAGCCTTTATTTGTTATTTTTTATTTTTTATTTCATACTAAATGTAGAACTTTAATAAACAGAGGGTAAGGTTAAGATCTCAACAAAAAAGATTAATTTAAAAAAAGCAAGTCATGTCATTTAATTGGACAAGTGATTTACAAATACAGAATTTTTAAGAAATTTCAAGCACTGTACTTGGTATTGGCGATACTGTCACCAGTATTTGCTTGGTACTAAAAATCTCAAGTATTGCACAGCTCAACTGCTGGGCCAATGGCAAGTTTACCTTTCATTAAATCCATAATGTCCATGGGTGTGGAATAGTTTTATGGTGACAGGAAACCCCCATTTGTACTCTTGTGTACTCTCAGACTCGCTCACATTAGGTGAAAGATCTTGCTATCACGCACTCTCACATTTTCAACTTATTAATACACAAATTAATGCATTTCCATGTGCCTGCTCTCATTCTCTCATTTACGTTGTTCTCACAGAAAGATGTCAAGTGCTTGCTTCGTTTTTCATCCGTCGCTTCCAGTAAGGCTTTGCTGTAAACCTTGCTTAAAGAAAATTTAACAACGTATTATTATTATTATTATTATAAACGTTAGGTTTATATCGAGGAAAATATGCAACCAGAGGAGGCCCAGATTAGACCTGTGTGACTCAGAACTTTGAAACCCGTGGAGTGCATGAGAGGGATGGTAGCCCAAGCGATTTGGGGCCAATGGTAACCTGGGACATTCACCTCAGGTTGCACATTCATAGCTACGGTCACCAGCAAACCTTTAAGAGGCATCAAAATGTCTTTACCAGGACAAGAATGCGCGAAACCCTTTATGCAATGCAATGGAATATTTTTTTTAAGTTAAAAAAAAAAAAAAGGCAAGAGCAGTGGGTATTCAAAAATGTTTGAGTATCTTGCTGACACATGGATCAAACTGTCATCCATAATTTGTTTACAAATTAATTTAGTATTAGCCATTGCCATTTTTTTTCAACATCTGAAAGTATCTTTTTCAGAAAAGGAACAATTACAATTATCCGTTATGAATGAAAAATCAAAAAAACATTTCCAGTTTATTGCTTGTATGGCTTCTGAAATGTTGAAATGTACCATTGCTATGAAACACATTAAAAAATGGGATTCCTGCTTATGAGCAACACGGCATCCTCCCATGCTGACAAATACGGTTATGAAAGTAGCAGAAGCAGATGCACTCATCTTTTTCACACTGCATTTTAGAATAGTGTTCGATTGTTCAAGTGTAGTTCTCTTATTTAGTCATATTACACAATCTTCTAAGATTTTTGTAACTGTTGTGAATGATAAATCTGAAGAGCTTGGAAGTTGGCCAGTCATTTGGAATGTATTGTTTGTGTAGTTTGTACGGGACAAATAGGTGGACATGCGTTCCTCTAGAGCCCAAAGTGCCTGCGCAGAAATCGGGTGTGTGAACCACTACGTCGTCTGTTACTCATACAGTAGTGTATACAGACACTTGCATAAAATCTTTAGTAACCGTACAATCTAACTAACCTATCGTTGTGACCACAGTTGCGGCAAACACTGCCGAGCTGGGGAATTTCCAGAATCCATCTGTAGTGCCGTTGCTTTTCAAACTCAGGCCCACTTTGGATGCATCTTCAATAACCTGGAAAAAGAAAACAACCACAACGCAAAAAAGAAAATGCCTCCAGACACAGCGTTGACATTTATTTTCTCAGGGTTTGAGCAAGGGTCAAGACACTTCTCAGAACTGGGTAGTCAGTGACTTACGCAACAGTCGTCATATTTGAGTGAAATGCAACCAGGATCGGCAGCTTACATATCAGTAATGATGCAATACAACATCTAATGTCTGGAAAATATGAAATTTCAACACTTGGTTACTGACAATAGAGCAGATTTTACTTATGTAGTCCTATTTCGCTTTCTAACAACTTTATCCTTACTCCCTCAATTTGACCATTGATAAATGTACCATAGCCTTTGTACTTTTTAGATTGTCAAAATAAAAACATGACTTCCTTAACCTCTTCGGAAGAATTCACAGGATCAAAGAAGATGTAAAAAGTGAGAGGTAAACCACAAGCAGGGAAAAAAAAGGAATGTCGATTACACAACAGATCTGGAGAAAAAAAAAGATATTCCCCATTAATGGCCCTTTTTAGAATTGTTTGAAGTGGTCGGCTTCAAGAATAATTTATGGTGAATGTGATGTCTCATGTGCCAGCCTTAAAACCAAAGTGTGATATGCTTATATCTAATCTAAAATCTGATCATTAGCTAATTTATAATGTCACTAAAGCAGTAGGAACAACATGTTTTCATAGATTGTTCGGTGCATGTGTTCCCTCTCAGTTCTTAATTCTAGCACATTATAGACTGAAATTATTCTGTTTTTAGAGAACCTTTTGTTGTTGTTGTGCCAAGTTATTAAAATGGGTATTAGAGTAATTAAAATGTATCGTCTATGTTTAAAAGTTATGATGCAGTTACTATAAATAACCATAGGAGGGCATTTCATATTTATGTTACCGGTTCGTCATTTACACCCCTTTCCTTCGGATATGAGGGACTTATTCAGGTGATTGAATAACGCCACCATCAGTGATTCTTTTTTTGTCAGTTTAACCTCATAGGTATTGCCACATGAGATTCTTTAACCAAATAAGATGTGGATTCCACAAATGATGGGAAGTGCATATTAACGTGTCACTATGAAAGATGTGTTTTAGCTTGGCAAGAGCTGTTCGGTTGGCTATTAGTGTGAGCGAAAACTGAAAATTGAGACTAAAACCGTGTCCTGCAGTTATCCTCGCTGTCATCGTCACCAATGCAAAATTTCCTTTGGCGAGGATGTGCGGTAAATAAAACTCAAGGATGTGGTGCGCATTTGGAAGTGAATGATGGTTCAAATGTGGCCCAAGGGCCAACTGTGAACAGGACATGGTCAAGCTTTTTGAGCCTATCACTTTTCAGTGTGTGACATGTTGTAAATATTAACTGAGTAGCCAGGTAGAGGAATTTTGATAATTACATGCCGAATGCAAATGAAAATGATGCTACATTAAAACTAAGCTCTTCCACAGGCTCGCTGGGATGAACTAAATATAACAGCTGTAGAATCATTGAAAAAAAAGATGTTATGCATAGCTACAGCTTAAAAGAGCATCTGTTGAAGTGTTTTCATCGGCGTCATGCAGTCTGAAAGCAAATTGTATAAACAGTAAAAAAGCAAAGCGGTCAGATGGAAATCAGGTGGTCCCCCATATCAAACCACGGGATGAGGAGCTATCGTCAGCGAAGGTAATAACTTGAGTAACTTAAGAATGGGATCCTTCAAGCATTTGCCGGCAATACTTGCCTTGTCCCGAAGTGTGGAATGAATCCAGCAGCTATCACGCCACTCTCTAGATCTATTTTAGCTCATTCGACGTGCTTTTTGCGTCCGATTTCTTTACGGGAAGGCAGAAATCGAGATCTCCTAACACTGATCCTCTGAACTGTGATGCTGACATACGCAGTATGGAATTTGGAAGGGTGCATCAATGTCAACCTCTAGACTGGGATTAATGGACAGCGCAGTGGCTACAATTTGTGATAGTCCTCACCTGAGCCACCTCCTCGAGGCCGTCTTGGTTCAGACATGCGTACGTCGACAACAGCTTCTGTTTCTTCATCAATAAGACAATGATGTCCTTCTGCACAAGATCCCCCTCCAACTTCCAAAATACCGCCCCGCCAATGAGCACGTAGGCCATGTACATCACCCCCAGCATAAGGATGGAGGGCACTCGGGCCAAATTGAACATTTTTTTTGCTGCCATCTCGATTCCCTGTCTGCCAACAAGGCTGGAAGTTGACTGCACAGATGCAAAGGCAAATCAAACCCCACCCGCGCTACGGTTTAAATCACATCAGAGCCCTGCCATGCAAATTTAGTGCAGAGGAATGAGATACTGTCAATAGCTGGGCCACAGAATGATCGTAGATGTGACTATTTTCAGCCAAACATGCATAGAATAGATGACCAATGTCTTGTGATCATACCTTTTGTCTTACAAACCACATTTGAAATGATGCTGTATATACATTTCATTCTGAATGACAAATGAATTTTCTGGGTGAAAAAGAAAGGGGTGACAAAGTGACACAGGTGTCCATTTTAGAAGCAGATATACTAAAATGTGCCTTTTTTTTCCTGGGTTCACTTTTGCGTGTAATGTGCTCTCATGCTACCTCGCATCCTGATTAATGTGTTTGCTTTAGATAGCCCAAACACGCTCTATTCACCGGAGTTTTCCGTTGGCACACAAACACAGATGTTGACTCACATGTTAATGCGTATACACAGTAGATATACAAAGTCTTTGCACCCATGTTAAAATGACAGCTTTTTTTTTATTAAAAAAAAAAAACAAGAACAAGATAAATCATTTTGAAAGGGCTTTCCTTCGTTAATGTGAGATCTAAAAGAATGTTTTTTTATCAAGCAAGTAAGCTAAAATAAACAAATGAAGACAGACACTCCTATAACTAGTCATTTGGGTTGGATAAGAAACAATCGCTCACATTAAAACTCATATTTTATAGGGGTGGGCAACAAGACACACATTATTAAAAACAACAACAACAAAAACATCTATATTTCACCCAGCCAGCCTAAACCTTGCATTCTGATCATTGTTTTACTGTTTTGTGGAAAGTGATCCAAGCAGCAAATTCCACATTTTTCTATCTCAGTGGGCAGCCATTTTGCCACTTGTTGTCAAATGAAAATGCCACCACTGTTGGTCTTACAGTTCACCAGTTTTCTGAGTTTGGGCAAGTTTATTGCTTATTTATTTATTTGTTTTCACTCAGTTTTGGTTGACCTTTCAGAGCTGGGGAACGTGACTGAATGAACGTTTTTCTTCTCTGCTTAAGCTGCTGGCTGGTGAGTCTACCACAAATGAATAGCAGAAGATAGATGGATGTTGTGGTTAGTTTTTAGGGGTGTTGAACAACAAAGATCTTTTCAATCTTGGGTTGAAAAATAGGAGACTGGAAAGATGCAAACACACAACATTTTCATTAGTATACAATAGAGTTTTACACCACTGCAAATTTAAAATTTCAATAATAAACAGTTTAAAAGGTATATAAATTTTGGGACACTGTCCTACCCAAAAAGCATACACTGCACTAAGAAAATTTTGATTTTCGACTTTCTCCTACAATAAACGCACATATAAATAGAACAAAAGGCGGATGTTCTAACCACTCATCCACCGAGATGCCCAACAACCTGACAATCCTCCTTAAGTATTTTATCATACAATAAATTTGTAAATGTATTGATCAAATTAAACAAGACCAATCTGGATAAATCAGTTAATTAAACACAGAAATATTTGAATGGCATGTCATGACCGGCACGACACCGCACGTCATATGCACAATTATCATCCCACATAGGGATAGAACTGTGCAGGCGCGTATTATTCATGCGCAGGACAGCGAGTCTACAGTACTTCTAACTTGCGCAACTTCTAACTCGCCGTGCGCTTCCCACACCCATAATCCTAATGTAAATGAGGGATTAGGACAGGATTGTTTGGGACTTGACTGGTTCCGTCCCGCCATGGCGGAGAGTGGCACAAGCGCCTTGTTGCGCCCCATTCTATCAAGCACAAATTCTAACAAATTACCAAAAGAGAGAAAAACTCCACCCAGGAACACGTTTTGACCGCACACTGTGCCAAACCTTGGCCAGAGCAGCAAGCACCGAAGCCCATGGTGTCAAATCTTTGAGGTGTCTTCCAGTTTATTGGATGAGACATCCTCTTCCTCCTCTTGTTTCTTAAGGCCTGGATGAGTCATGCCGATCACATGTGCCATTATTCTTGATCCCATGCTGAGGATAAGCGCAAGCCAGGCCAAGGCAAAGATGATCCATATACCTGCCAGGCTACGGTACAGAGAGATGTATTCCTTGCCGGGGTCGGTCCCTGTGAGAATAAAAATCTTCTTAGCATATTTTCATTGAAGAGTTCCTGGTCCTCAACTTACCCTAAAGTCAAATGATCAATCTTAAATCATCAATATTTGTTCATTTGACCGTTTTATGCTTGCTTACCTTGATGGAACACTGGATTTTAATAAAGACACTAGCGTCTCACCCAGTGGGTCATTGACAGCAACTACCAGCAAGATATAAGATGCCACCAATATACGCAAACTGAGTCCCCCAGATGTATTTCTTTCTGTTCACTGTATTTAAAGATTTTGTACCGAATAGTTGTTGAATGTTTAATTTAATTTGTATAACTACAATATTTAGCGTGGTAGTAAGATAGTATGAATAATAATTTCCTTAGTGTGTGAGGGAACAATTGTATATATGTACAGTATATATTATGATATAAAAACACATTGCTTGCACACTTGCAGTCATGCACGTCCGCACGCGTGCACACACACACACACACACACACACACACACACACACACACAAACACAAACAATTCCTTATATGATATTACTGTGAAACTTGAAACTGCCTTCTTCGTAATCTTTGTAATAAAATGAAGAGACTGAAAACACACACAAAAAACCTTGGTGCTCTCTTCCTCTTTTGCAAAAGACTCCAGTTCTTTGCCTTATAACCCCTAATTTGTGACTCAATTGGCAAATAACACAATAAAATTCGTGCGGCAAATATACTGCATAGAAAAGTGTCAATGCAAACATAAAACCCTGGGGATGACGTTAATAGTTTTTTTTAACTTTAATTTTTAAATTATAAGGTGCACTTAAAATCCTTAAATTTTGTTTCAAAATGGACGGTGTGCCTTATAATCAAACTTGCCTTATGTTTGGATGTTCAATTCATGTTGAATAGAGTTTCATTCAATTGATGCACCACTTTGTTTCTCTTGATGTACGGTAATGCACCCTATATATGAAAATCTTCCAAAAAATCAAACTGTCCATTGAGACAGTGCCTTAGAATCTGGTGCACCTTACAATCAAAAATTTCTAGTATATGGTACATTTGAGGTATGATGTGGTAACAACTTACAATCGTCCTAATAACAAGCCCTGATTTGGTTTACGCTTGAACTCAATTAACACATAGGAACTGCAGATAAGATCAAGATTTTACTTGCCTGTGTCCAAAGAACTCTAGTAAGATTCGAACAGAAAATAATATGAAAAAGGATTTTAGGCATTTTACGCAATTACTTCGGCTAAGCTAAATACTACCTTGTATGACAGTCGCACAGGGCTATATCAGTCAATGCACTCCCCATTGTCAAACTTTTTGCTATTTCCCAGTGTTGTACCAATATAGTACAATTTGTATTGTCATCTTGAGTCCCATCGCTCACAGTCAAGCGCCGTTCAAGAGACTTGCTTTGTTTGTGAATGTCACATCACTAGTTCAAACCACAAACTGTTTCCCCACTCACGAATTTGAAGTGGGATGTCTGGGTACCATACTTTGTGGGGAAATGCGTGAATGTGGATACTCACCCACAACATAATCTCCAAAGCCAATGGTGCTGAGGGTAATGAAAGCAAAGTAGAAGCCCTCGCCAAATGTCCAGCCTTCCACATAACTGAACAGAATTGGGGGGATGACCAGGAAGAGCAGACTGCCGGTGATGAAGAAAGAGCTCACTGCCAACGCCTCAACAGTTTGCTACAGAGGAGCACAGCAAACACATAATTGAATGGTCCGTACTGAGCCAAACAAAACAGACATTTCACGTAAGATTACATGTATATCGTTGCTGTAGAATACCTTGTGTGGAACCACAGAGACCATGCCTTTCTCCAAACGACCCAGGTGAATAGTCAGACATTTGCCCAGCTGTTTGAGGAAGGCCAGGTTAAGTGGGATGCCACACAACGCATAAAAGACGCAGAACACCTGACCGGACACGGTGCTGGGAGACAGGTTGCCATAGCCTGTGAATCCAGGGAAGATTTATCATTCAGCGCAGGTCAGACATTCAAACGATCTGTCTAGTAGGCCTACATTGCTCTCACCTATAGTAGTGACCACAGTACCAGCAAAAAAGAAGGCGCTGCTGAAATCCCAATTACTGGGGTTTGTTGAGTTGCCTGAGGGATTCACGCCTCTTTCCCAGGCATCTAAAATCACCTGTGAACACATCCATGCACCTTAATTTACATTTTTTTAAAATAGAAACTGCAATTTTAATTTCCATGTAAAAACAGTCTGTTATGTATTAATTACAAATATATTGTTAATTGCTCAAGGACACTTCAAGGTCCCCAGGGTCAGGTATGTACTGTAGCGCTCAACCTTCGGGTGGAGAAGCAAACACTCTACACTGAGCCATGCTCTACTCAATTTAGAAGACAATTGACAAGGTTTCCTTGATGTGTTTCAGAAGCCACATGGCATACAACCGTTATTTCACAAGAACAGATTTCCCACTGAAAGCAACATTTAAGAAAAAACAGAGGTGGGCAACTTACATTTTTTTGTCACTGTCCCACCCCCTTTCCGTCATCGTCCGGCCGTCATTTTGTCATGCCAGAAAAAAATTATAATCGTTGGTCCATCAGTCTGTCAGTGTATTTTTGTCCAACCTTTTGCCACCACTAGAGGGCGACAAATGACTTTTTTTGTTTCTGGTCCGTCATTCATCAGGCACTGGTCTACTTCTGTCTGCACTCATACTAATTATTTTTTTCTCTGTTAGTACTTACACTTAAAGTTAACACAATGTCTGTGGATCTACAGTTACAATGCAATTGAAACTCAACATAGTATTGTAAGTGTAACAAAAAAAAGCCAGCTAAGGGGTTTAACCCTAGCCTATAATACACCATTGTGTTTATTATGGATGGCATTATCACGCTTTACATGACACTCAAATGGTGTCTACAACTCTAGAGTAAGGTTTCATTAACATTTGTCCGTCACATACAAGTAAAACAAAGTTTTGCTGAGGTTGACTTTACTAAAAACAACGTTTTGAATTGGGTATTAAAAAACTTCTATCTTGCATTTCCTGGCCAAGAGTCAATCAGAGAAAGACTGCAAATTTGTTCTGCATTGATTGGTTAAGTGAAATAGTGAACGCCTTGCAGTGGAAACACATCCCAGAATGCTCTTTTCAGCAAGAAACCTGAAACCAGGACTGAGAAAGGGACCAAATACAATTATATCCCTGGTAAAGTCAGTTGTATTATAACTGTGAATGATAAGTAGTGAATTGAACCAAGTCAGTTTATCCAATCAACTGAACCTATTTCTCCACTGCGTGGTAATACTGTTAAGTGACCATTCATCAGTCCGTTGGCATCGGCAACAGACTGACACAGACAGTCTGTCAGTGCTGATGATGTGCCTACCTCTGAAAAAAACAAAACAAAACATTATGACACTATCCTTATTGTTTTATTGATCTACCCAGTGTTGGGTCAAAACCTCATGAGTCACATTTGGTTGAATTTAATATATTCTTTAAAAAATCTCAACCTATGGTCAATTCACAGCTGTGTGTGTGTTATTATTTCTACAAAAGATTGGCCAATCAGTTTTGAGAAAGGCTTGATCTTTTTCACAACAATGCTAATAGATTAAGAACGTTTTTTGAGTCCCTTGAAAATTGATGATTTTTGAAAATTCACCAGAACCTAGCATTATATTTTCTGACATTATTGTTTGGTGGAGTGCTGTGAGGTTTTTCCCAAAGGTTCCTTGGCTCAAAAACGGATGGCAAACTGCCATACAAACTGTGAACAATACACAGTAGAAGACAACATTTGAGTATCGCTTGATGATGTCATCAGAATAGCGTTGCCTGATAAAAGATCAGGGTAATATCTAAGGGGAGTGGTTCTCAACCTTTTTTTCAATCATGTATGCCCCATGAAATATGTGTTCAGCCAAGTACCCCTTAATCAGTGCAAAGCATTTTTGGGTTAGAAAAAAATAAAAAGAAAGACTTAAAACATGTCATCAGTGTATGATTTATTAAACTATAGAATCTTTCAAACTTCATTTGTATAGATCCACAAAATAATCATAAAGAAGCGATCTGTATCAAAAATAAATAACCTAATAAGGTGTTGGCCCTGCTCCCAAAAATAAATAATTATAAATAAATATTTGTCCACAGAAAAATATTAAACAAAGTATCCTCTTTTGGGATTCCAGTAGATATCTGTTCACAAGAATAAGTCATTAACTTAAGTATTAATAAATATTTAACCCAAACAAATAATCAACATAAAGTGCCAGACCTGTACTCAAAATAAATAATTATGAATGAATATTTGTCCAAAGCAAAATATTCAATTTAAAATGTCCTGTTTTGGGATCACAGTAGAGATCTGTTCACATAAATAAATCATTAACCGGTAACTAGAGGTGGCACGTGATAAGTTGGGTCAAACCATTCTAGTATGGGGAGAATCTGTCTTAAAATAATGAAATTGAATCACATACTGAACATATCATATTCAAACTTATACTTTGATGAAACATTTAATTCAATAATGCTTTTTAAAGGGTGTTTGCATGTTTGTTTGTTTTATTCAAAATCTGATCTGAAGTTCCTTCAAGTAGCCCAAGGGGTATCCGTACACCCATTTGAGAAGCAGTGTCTTAGGGCAATGCCATGCCAACATTATCATACCATTGAATCAAAGATTTTAAAGATTGAAGAGTGTTTGTTTTTTTGGCCGGAGATAATTTAAACCTAACTCTATTTTATTGTTTTGAAGTTTTGAGTCTGATTCTACTAACAAGTACGATAAAAATCTCACAAGAATGATCGATTGTGATTTATTAGAGCATGTAATTAACCGCTAAGCATTTTATGAGCATGTACTCCATCTGTTAATGATATTGATCTTTTTCCTTTTATTCTGTCCTCAAATTTACTCAATGATTAAACAGACTTGTGTCTACAAGATATTGATAGAATTACAGCTTTACTACGATGTCTGTTTATCATCATATCAATGACAAGGTTTAACTGAGCAGCAGATTAACAAGAAAAGAAGAATAACAAGGCAAACCTGAACAAACTTCTCCAAAGCCGGTCCATCCAAACAGGTGTAATTTGTCAAGAAATTCAACTTTTCCAGTTGGAAGTGATTTCGGTTGTTGCTTTCAGCCTCTCGCTCCAGAATCTGGAAAATGATGGCTCCAAATAGCAGGTAGGTGAGGTGAGCCAGAGCCAAAAGTACCGTCCAGCTCACTTTGACACGGACCAGCTGGATTCTCGCCATTAAAATCTTTCCTCTAAGATGCAATGAACAGACAGGCTGGTGATCGGAGTGAGACTTACAAACAGGTTTGTAACTGGAAGCCTTGAGTAGTTATCGAAGATCTGCATCTTTGGAGATATGTCACGGTGACTGATGCCATTATTGTTGGGGGAAAAAAAAGAGATTCTCCCAATGCCTGAATGTCTATAATTTGAGTGCAGATTTTTTTTTTTTTTAAAGCAAAGCTGCGTCTTGCAACCAGTGGATTGCCCTCAAAAGGTAGAGCATTCCCACTTACTGCTCTTCCTCTGATTGGTCAAAGCAGCCCAGTGCCTGCTAGGACATGATTTATGGGTTGTTCGGGTGATGACTAAACACCTCTTCTCCATTAGGGCGACATCTGGACACACACAGACAACTGTTTCAACCGTTTCTACTAATAAGGAAGCATCATGTCTGTAGAACAAAAGTTAATGTTTCACCTGACTGCAGTCGGGCCGTTCTGCCATTCAGTGGAGCTGTGCACTGCAGGGGCGCTGACACGCCAAGTGGAAACTCCGGAATAATGTAAATCCACCACAAATGATTTAACACCGCTGCGTAAATTGTCAAAATAATACAGATTGGTGCCACGTCTTGACATGTGTCAAAGGGGAGTAATTTAATGTCATTATACGTGGACAATTTGAAATATTAAGTTTGAAAGCTTCATATTTTTCTAACCCGACAAGGCCTGCTGGAACAATTGTACGATTTTTACCAGATTTAGAAGGCGTTAAATGTTTATGGCTGAGTGGGAAGACAGGAGTTGACATTTTGGAGAAGTGAACTGAGTGGTCCTTGACTATAAGCCATAAAGCTACGAGTTGACAGATGCCTCAAGAGGGAAACTAATGGATTTCTGCGGCTTTGGTCTTTAAAAAGCATGAAAATAATCATTCTGCATGCCAAGCGTTATGGTAATTGTCGGATTTTTAAGTAGACTACTGTGCTCCTAGAAAATGTGGTAACAATCAATTATCAAGTATAATTTCAGGTGTTCAACAATCATGGGTCTTTGTTGCCATATATTACACTTCATAACACAAACAGGTCTGGACTGCTCGCCGACCAGTCTTGTATTCTAATACAAGTATTTTGTTACGAAGTGAAGCCGTTGTAACACATGGTGAATAAAGCTTAGAATTGTCTCACTGAAATCATCATCAATCATTGCCTCCAAGGGCACTAACACACTGATGCAGGTTTTTAAACTAGCTAAAAATCCGGGTAGCCCTTTTCCTCTTTGGCCCAGAGACATGATGTAGATGATTTCCTAAAACAATCTGAAACGGTGACTGGTCATACCACAAAAAACTTTTTTACTTAGTTTCAGTCCTTATGAGAGAAGTCGGCACTGTTTGTGGGTGTTGTCTATAGCAGTGGTTCTCGAAGTGGGGTCCGTGGACCCCCATGGGTCTGTGGAGTGACCATGGGGTCTGTGAATTAATTTTGGTTATTAACAACAGATATATATGTGTTAATTTTATTTTATATTAAACTGTAAATGTATTCATGACTCTCCAATAAAGCAATGAATTCAACCAGTTTAATATATTTTTTTTTAATTGTTTTGAAATTTGTCCCAGATCCACTTAATCCACGTCATCATCAAAGACCCACATGCCCGCAATTCCTTTGCTATCTACTTAGCTATGGATGCGTCCATCTTGTGAGGAAAAGTGCGCTATTGCACCAAATTCTACCATGCTTTTTGCATCTAGAAGTGCTTGCTAAGGCCATGAAACTAGCAAAGCTAGAGAGGTACCTCACCACAAACCAAGTTCAAGGACTTTTTTTTTTGTTTTCCTTTTGTTTCTGCAAACATTTCCAATGGGCAACCTCGGAAAATTAGCTTTCCTAATAGGGGTGCCTGCCTTCAAAACATTATCTATAACTTCCATTTTGCATGGTAGAGTTTTAAACATGCAGTTGTAGATGCGGCAATGAAGTTTGTCAATTGAAAATGTTTGTCTGAAGTGTTTCTGAATCCACGCAGCACTGTAATGGCACTTTTCAATGCAGGTGATGACCATTCATCGTTTGGTTTTGGTCTTGCTGCTTGAGTACATCGAGAGATGTTTCCAGATTCTTTGATGATATAGTGGAATATAGATGATGAAATCTGTTAATTCCTTGCAATTGTACTTTGAGAAACATTGTTGTTAAACTTAGTCTCAAACAACTATTTACTGACGCAGTTTGGTCACTAAGTGGTGAAACTTGTTCCATACTTGTTTTTAAACAAGTGAGCCTTTCTGGGATACCAAAACATGATATTCATCTGTTTCCAATTAACCTTTTAACCCGTGGAATGTTCCAAACGGGTGTTTTTGAGCATTTCTAAACTTTCTCAGTCTTTTGTTACCCATGTTCCATCTTTTTTGGATATTGAAATGAAATTCAATGACAGAACATTAGAAAACAAAACAAAAAACAAAACAATTTGGTTAACCACTTTGGAAATTAAATAGCTTGTCTTTGTTTTATCTCGTCAATGTTCTGACTTGAAATTGGAGTGAGTGTGTATAAAGTAAGGGTTATCCATTAAAAAAAAAAAAAAATCTTAATGTCCACACGGGTCAAGAGACGCATCCACTTTTGGTCACCAGCCAATCAAAGTGCACCTATACATAAAACCTCAAGATAAAAAAAACATCTGCCACGACTTACTTCAAGAAGACTCAAGTGTTTCTCCACGGTAACTCTGATGCCCTGATGCAAATTGTGCAGCTGCTTCATCTGTCAAACAAATCAATGCAAAGCCATACAAACAGATTGTTCCCACGTGGTCGCTTTCGCTTCGGGGGTGGGTGTGCGGCAAAGCCTTCGAGGAGGCTGCGTGCCTTGATTTTGATGACCCGCAGCTGCTGACAGAGGCACTGAATCAGTCTAGAGCTTTGAGGCAGCCGGATGAGACAAATCTGCATTGGTGGGATGGAATTTGCATTAATGTAGTAAGGTAAAAGCACAAATAGCACAACCGGGCCTTGTTCATACCTGTCAGTTCGATCAGAGGTGCACAAGCCGGGCTCTAAGAAGCACTTTTACGTGCCCTCATATGAAACAGGCAGTTCATTATACACCCACTGTCATACATTATGCAGGGAACTGAATTAGAATTTAACGACCGTAAGCCTATACAGACTTGTCCAATGCATGGTGAGATAACAGCCACAACTTCATTGAGCTACCAAGGGATTAATGAACTCTGTATGTGATGATAATTTATTCCAAATTCTGGATCATAATCACCATCCAGATCAATACAATACAAAAGTCAATAATCTCAAATATGGAAGGATTAAAAAATAAAATGATGACAAGAATAAAGATTGATTCTTTTTTTTGTAGCACATTTTTGAGTGGCGCCTCAGTTGACCACAAAAAAAGTGATATTACCGCTTTACAAAGCTGAGCATGATTACACTTTGTCAGATGGCCGTAAATATAAATAGCTGTAAAAAGAAGCAGTTTGCTACATGTAAACATGTTTGTGCACAGAATGCTCAAATAGTTACAACTCATGACATACCGAAACCAGATGGTTTCCCCTTGCTGTCTCCCCTCTCATATCTTAAAACAAACTTTGTTTCCATCAAATGGATGACAGGGGCTTTCATTTAATATTATGCTGCTGCTCATTAAGTACACTGGCAGTGTCTCTAGCAAGATATGTCGACATTGAACCGCTTTCTTGATTTCATGTTGAGGCTCCAGTCGTGAACTTTGCTCCCCATGTCTCCATCATTAAGCGTCAGTGACATTGCAGGACAACTTCAGGCATCCTTGGTTTCTAAACGACTTGATGTTATTTCCGAACCGCACCTGGAATACACAAGGCATATGCCACACCTCTTTTTGAAAAAGCATAGAGAAACTTATTTAAAAATTGATCCTTCGTACTAATATTTAGACAATTTTATTTGTGCAGTGTATAATATTTACATTTTTGTTACAGAATTAAGGCTGAAATTCATCTCTGATTTAAAAGAATTTTGTAAGAAGCAACATTACCAAAGCAAAAAATATACCTAGAAATGAACATACAAGAAAGCACGATCATCATCATCAAATGAGCTTTTTGTCAGCAAAGAAGTGCCGGTACATATTTGAAGAAAAAGCATAATCTTCTGAAGGAAAATTTCGTCCTCAATTTGTTTTTGTGCCTGATGGGCTCACAAAGCCATTCCATGAGAATGTGTGTGTGCACATGTATGAGCTCAGCCTTTCTGGATGTCTTGTGGCAAACCACAAGACACCCTAATCCAATTTGGTGATTGCCAAAGCAAGCAGCTACACAAAAGGTCAATTTAGAGGACTGATAAAAGAATCACATAAAAAACAAAAGGACAATGCGCATAGCTTTAATGATTTAAAAAAATACTTTGAACTGAAACATTAGCAGCAACATTTTCGACCCCGGAAAAGACTTGTTCATTCTTCCTCTAGAGGGCAGTGTTGATTGTAAAAAAACAGTGGTGTAATCAAGGAAGTACAATATACATATATAATACATATATAATACATATATGAACAGTGGTGAGCCCTGGGGGCCAGCAAGACCTTTTTTTTTTTTGGGTCGCCTAAACATACTCATAAAACATATTTATTCATAAATCTAATAAATAAATAAATAAATAAATAAACAAATATATATATATATATATATATATATATATATATATATATATATATATATATATATATATATATATATATATATATATATATATATATATATACAGTCGAACCTCTATATAGTGAACCTCTACAAAGTGAATCTCTCTTCATAGTGAACGAATCTTTACGGTCCCTTGCAAAACAGCTATATTTGACGTGTATGTAAAACCTCCTCATAGTGAAACTCCACATAGTGAATAATCTCTTCATAGTGATGCTATTAGTCAGTCCCTTGACAGCATCTACCTCTATATTGTGAATATCTGAACTTATCGAAAATTGTGAAGTTGTAAAATTGGGCGCACTGTCGGGATTTCCTCCCTGCCTAGCCGCTCTCGCGCGCCGCGACTTTCTCTTGCATTTTCACTTCGTCCGCCGTCCACTGCGCATGCGTTTCTCCGCTGGTCATCCCTCCGAAAATTCTAAGATGTCGGAATCTGCCGTGAAAAGTATGGATGCTAGATCTATAAGTCGGAAGCGAAAGCCTTTGTCGTTGGAGGAGAAGTGCGACATAATTCGGAAGTGTGCGAGTGGAGTGAAGCAGAATGCCATTGCAAAGGAGTACGATGCTTCGCCTGCTGCGATATGTGGCATTCTGAAGAAGAGAGAAGAGATAATGCGACTTGTGGAATAATAATAAAGATATTTGTTCAATGTAAAATGTTTTTACATTAGTTTTACCGCATTAGATTTTAGTGTTTAAACAACTTAAGTTGTTTAATGTACATTTATTTACATATTTATTTTTAAAAAAACGTATATAAAATTATTTACATATTTATTAAAAAATTATTCACATATTTCATCAATGAATTCTGAACATTTTAGGAAAACCTCTATAAAGTGAATCTCTCTTCATAGTGAACTTCTCTCCTCGGACCCTTGAAGTTCACTATGTAGAGGTTCGACTGTATATATATATATATATATATATATATATATATATATATATATATATATATATATATATACATACATGAATGATGGATTATGAACTTAATCCATTCAGCGGCTATGCTCGTAACTCGAATTGCTTGTATGACGGGCAATCCAAACCTATGTTAATTAGTGAATACGTGCAACGCGTACAAAAATCTTAGGTAATAACATCACGACTTTCTACACATATTAAAAATGAGTAACATAATCTACTGTACAGTGAAATTAAATAGCATAAATATACAAAGGAAAAATGACATTTACCTTTGGGGCGACGTGACTTGAGCTGGGTGGAGGCGGAGGGGAGCAGAGACGAACCGGCAGAATTTATTTATTTATTTTCTTACAGGAGAACTTTTCTCAAACTAGAACATATCACCGGCGATTTCCTTCTCTTTAATCCAAAATAGAAGAAGCCTCTCCATTTTCTTGTTGACCGAGGTCCGTCCCCCGGCAAGGAAAGTCTTGCCCTTAGAAGATTGCCGAGCAGTTACGGCCATACTCACTAGCACGGTTAACTATGCATGTGCTTCCTTCGTATTTTTTTAATTATCTCCTGCTTCGTTTCTATTGTCATCATCCTCTTACTTCTTCCTTTACTGCCACTTGCAATTTTAGAAGCCATGTCTAACAGATAAAGTTTGCAAAGTCTTCACAACACACCGACCAGCTGTGCCATCAAGCTAGATGAAGGCGTTCGGCCAATAGCATATCGGCATTTCTGTGATTGACGTGACGCCGGCCAATAGCATATCCGCATCTCGGTGACTGATACCGGGACTGTGACTTTAATCGACCAATAGCATATCGGCATCTCAGTGACTGAGACCGTGACTGAGACAGTGACTGTGACATTATAAGACCAATAGCATATCGGCGTTACCATGTCATAGAATAGTTCGATTTTATTTTATTTTATTAATATTTAATTTTATTGATGCAGCAAAGCGAAAAAAATAGTACGGACACACTGACTGGCATGTTGGGTTGTTTGTAAGACAAAAGGTTTGTGCGTAAGAGGGGGACAAAAAACGCCACGGTACACGTTCGTAAGATGAAAAGTTTGTAAAAAAAAAAAAAAATTATATATATATATATATATATATATATATATATATATATATATATATATATATATATGTACATCCATTTTCTATAACCGCTTATCCTCACAGGGTCACAGGCTTGCTGGTGCCTATTCCAGCTAAATTGTCCTTATGTGTGATTGGGTGCGTGAATGGTTGTTCGTCTCTTTGTGCCCTGCAATTGGCTGGCAACCAGTTCAGGTTGTCCCCTGTCTACTGCCTGAAGCCAGCTGGGATAGGAACCAGCAAGCATGAGACCCTTGTGAGGATAAGTAGGTCTAGAAAATGGATGGATGGATTTTAAATGTTCTGGAAAGAAAGTGTTGCTTTATTAGCCTATATTACAGGTGAAGAAATGTATAACACTTTCTTAGCCTTATATTACGGGTGAAGAAATGTATATGTGTGGATTCTCAAGATCTGGTGCCATATTGATGTTATCATAAGGCATATTAGGTAGCGATGAATATAAGGCCCAGGGTTGAAATGCACGAAACACAAATAATAATGAAATAACACGTTTTAATTTACTTTTGTATCAACTTTGTGGACACACAGATTAATTGTACTGGCTAGTATAGTAGAATAACTTTCATTTGGTCTGCCTATCACTGCACATCACTGGCAAAGCAGAACAGGTAAATTATAGTTTTTGACCAATTAAGTGAAATCAGATCATTTCTGTTGGCACACTTGATGGTCTCCAGGTTACCTCCAGGCTACATAGATATCTGCAGAAACCTTGTTTTTAAATCTCACATACCTCCTGGAGTGCCTTCACGTACCAAAAGGAGTATTTGTACCCCATTTGAGAACCAAAGCTCTAAATTACAGTGTATGTACGTGTATTTGTGTATTACCTGTCCTGTTGAGAAGGTTTTGTCGTGCTCTGATGAAGGCTAGGATGTCTGCATCGGTCTGTTGGTCTCCGGTCAGGGGAATAGAGGATGGGGATAGAGAAGACTTGGAAAGGGCTCTATAATACAAACACAAAGTTGAATATTGCTTGACAATGTGCTGATTGTTCTGTTTTCTTCATTCATTAGTGTACTGCTTTTTAAGATCATATATGAGCTTGACAGGCAGTGTACACCCTCGGCTGGTAACTAGTGACATTCACGTGTATGAACAATTTAAAACCTTCAATAAATCTAATGCACATTTTTTAAACGTGGGAGTAAGGACAGATGGAACATGAAAACTTCACATAGAAAGGATTGCCAAGAGTCAAACTAACTATATGCCAAGGCATGCTAACTATATGCTGCACTGTGCTGCCATAAATATCTCTAATTTAATACAAACATTGTGGCTAACATTCGGTAATACATAACTTTCCAAATGTGTGTGAGTAATTTTAGAGGCTACATTTTTTAAAGCCCTTTGCTCCATTTAGTTCTCGTTCCATCCATTGATCCATCCATTTTCTTTACCGCTTGTCCTCATTATGGTTGCGGGTTTTTTAGAAATTTTATACATAATGGAATTTCTACAGAAAACAAAATCCAATAGGAAATTTAATATCGCTTTAAAAGCTGAAAAAATGTCAGCCTCAAACAGATGTGAGACATTATGACATGCGTTGTTTTCTCCATGGGGGTAACTGATGAAAAGTGGCTCTGTAGTGATTCGAAGCAATTGAGATAAGACACTCATGTTTTTTTCTTCTGATAAGTACTTTGCATATGTCTGTGATGCAAGTACCCCTGTGGTCTGGACAAGCACACTTATCACTGCTATGACACTTAAAATGCACAATCAAAATGAAATCAAATGATGTTGACCTTTCCTTGGTTGAATCTTCAGAGTGGGAATGACTGCTGCTGTGTAAATGGGAGTGTGAATGCTTGTCTCCATGTGCTCTGTGGTTTACTGGTGACCAATCTTGAGAGTATTCTGTCTATGACCAACAGTCAGGTGGGATAAACTCCATTTCCCCATAATTGAACAGTAAACCAGAGTTAGCCATAAAGCAGATGGATGCTTAACATATAACATACACTGTGTGTTTGTAAATCATAGAACATTCTACATATATATTAAAAAATGATATCAAAATAGTATAGTAAGTGCTACTTATACATAATATACATGCATAAAATTAAATCATGAATACAAATAGTATTATATAGTAATAGATTAAATAGTGAGTATTAAATAGTAATATATGGGAATTATTTACCTTTGAGTGACGCTTGTTATGGCCATATTCCCTCGTAAGGGTAGCCTAAGTAAGATAGCTTAGCTTTCTACATATTTCTTGATTATCTACAGCTTTGTTTCCAAACAAATCATCTTCTTCTCTCTTTAACATCACTAGCAATCTTGGGACTCATGGATAACCAATTCACGTTTGAATTAAGCACTCACATGCATAATAAATACAATACTGAAAGCACTCTCACACGAGATCAAGTCTTTGCAGCCATCTTTGTGACCCTGTGCTCCGACCAATAGAAAACCAGCATCTTCATGACCTCATCTCGCTGACCAATAGTAGACCGTAATCTTAGGGAGTTAAGATGCTGACCAATAGCAGACCAGCACTGTAGTGACACGTTGCAGCAGACGCAGTTTAACGCCAACAGAAAATAAGAGCAATTACCTAAAAACGCCTCAAGAGGGAGGCAACAAACAACAAAACACAACCAACCCCACAGGTCATGACAGTTGTTGACGTTAATGGTAATGCAGGATAAATGGCTTAAAGAGGGGACGTAAAAACCCAGTATTCCACATCGCACAAGCTAGGGACGCTGTAACCCAGGGGTCCACTGTGTGTGCGTGTGTGTGCATGTGTGTAGTATTGGGCACAAATTATCAAAAATATTCTCGTTGCCAAACTGTTTTACCTCCACTCCGATGAAGTGAAGTCAGCCAATTGTTCCTCATGTACTGGATTGGGCCATGCTGGCTTGGAAATGAGGGTTCTAAATCTGTAAGAAATTTGAGATTCACATTAACAGACAAATAATCTTTGAGCCTTATGCAGCCCTTTTATGCAGTGATGATACAGTGTATAAGTATTCAGAGGTAACGGCTGAGCTATTGTCCTGACTTGAGTAGTCCCTGTCTGCTGAATGATAATGCAGCTCAGACCAGAACTTGCCTGCATGTATCTATTTGAACCACAAGAGGGAGATATAATGAAGATACGGCCACTGAAAGTGTTGCATTGTCAATGGTTTGACATTTTTCTAAAAGCTAGTAAATGCCGGATGAATAGAACTGAAGCTGCACTGTAGATTTGATATGAAATGTCGTGTGCTTTCCGTAGGTTTTCTGAAAGTGCTTTGGAATCCTCCCACATTCCTAACTCTTAAGGTGTGAGCGTGAATGATTGTTTATGTGTGCCTTCATCCACAGGCATCTGGGAGAGGCCCTTGTTCACCCATGACACTTGACAAACATAAGCGGTAGAGAAAATGGATGCAAGGACGGATGGATGTCCAAGCATGATATACTGAATACTAACTGTAACATTTAAAAGCAAAACCAAAAACATGACAACCAGAAACATGGCTGTCATTATAGACTGGCAGCATGCTAATTATAACTACAAAGCATTGTTTTCAGAACATTGTTTTCTCTTTTACTTTTTTTTTCCACCAAAAGCTATCAATACAACATGTTGCAAAGCTTTGAAAGGATGGTTTGCATGACTGAAAATACACACACATGGACAAAACTGTTGGCATCCCTCCGCAAACGAAACCCTCGACCACAGGGGTGACATAAATACATTTAATGTGACTACAGCCATGCAATATTAAAAATATTTGATTAATGAAAGTTAAATAATGAAAATCAGACATCAACAGACATATAAAAAAAAAGACTCATGAACTCTTGACCTGGGGAAAAGACAAAACAAAAACATGGTACCCCTACTCGGGGAAGCCTAAGATCCCGAGGAACAGACCTTACATTAAAGGTACACTGTGTAAGATTTAGAACGGTTTTCGTTACGGACAGCAGGAGGTGCTGCAGGTGCTGCATTTAGCATTGTCTGTAGCTATAACAAACATGTCAGTCTTCGGAGAAGTGTCACCCCCGATGTAATATAATTGATAACTAGACCCATGATTATATTTAAAACATACTGTTGGTCATTAAAAAGACATTTATTTGCAAGTTTTTGAAATTTACAATCATTTAATTTATTCCTTTTTAGTGAAAAACAGTCTAAATGTAACACACTGTCCCTTTTAAGAGGGATCTGCCTGCAATCAGACCCACTTGTTTGCATTTTCCCTGTGATTTGTAAATGTGCATCCATGGCACTAGATGGTGCAGTGGAACTCTTTTTTTAAAACGTTTTAAATTGCTGTCAACATGTTTTTTTTTTCTAAATCACATTAATGTTTACCATATAGTAAGTTGCTTGAAGACTGTCTTATTGCCAATAAAATAAAATTTTAATTAATTGGCATTCATTGTTCTTGTCTAACTAATATTCTGGGTAATCTCCTGCAACCCCCACAAAAAAAAAAAATAATACCCTCTCCCCTCTCCTTCCTCTGGTCCATGTTTAATGTCAACAAATAGCACAGAGACTACTTTTCACCCTTTAAATGGGCCTAGTGACTTCTTACATGAATGAAGAATCCTATTTTGCCTAGTATCATTTTCACCCTTTCTCGGGTACTATCATTTTTACCAAGACAATTTCATGAGTTGTTTTGCTCGAAAACGATTCTATTTAACCACCATTTAAAAACAATGCTTTATTTGCATCTGACCACTTTTTTTTTTTTTCCAGAGGGGTACCAAAAATTTAAAAGGCATGGTTAATTTAAGAAAGGTGTACAATGCAGAAAATGCAATTTAGACTAACTTTTGATACCGTAGAGCAGTAAATCTGAATAAAATACTATCTGACAATAAAACATTGCTTGCGTGGTAAACTGTAAAAAAAAAAGAAAAAAGAAAGATATTTTTTCATTTTGACAATTACAGCCCTAATAAAAACTACTACCTTCATGGTAGGATGGTTCAGGAAGGGCTCCTATAGAAGATCATAAACATCAACTTAAGTAAGGAATGAATGAAAGAAACTCACTCCAAGTCTGGAGAGCCGTGCGAGGATGGCGGTGAGGTTCCACACAGAGATTTTGCGTGACATTTGGCTTCATCTTTTGTCTCCTATACATCATGTCACATGTCACAGAGAGAAATTAATGAGCAGACCAAGCACTGCCTGCCTTTGGTGACAGTTACATAGTTTAAACCAATGACACACATATACTTTCAAAAACAAGTAGGCTCTTAACGAGACCAGGTAGGTACCATCAGCATGAGTTCATGCTTTTTCCAATAGTTCTTGATGGTAAAATCTCAACCATCCTAATCTAGCCAAATCTGCTTGTCAGATGCTTGTACAGTAGATTTTTGATTAAAATTATTGTGATGAAAGTGCCTTTTTTCACAAAAACATTGCGTGAACAACAGCTATTCGATTCCTCATTTTGAGTAATTGACATACCAACAAAGACGACGAAAGACGGAAGCCTTGTTATTTGATTATTGTTTTTTAATGGAAGTTTTGATGGTTGTAGAGAGAGGTGATTTGACGCCAATAAAAAATGGACTCACGAGGAGGAGTAAAGCTAGCTGACCCTAACAAGTCACATACCAATGGTATGCTGCGAGGCCAATTGTGCTATGGCCAATTGCACTAACAGCATTTTATTTTTTGGTGCATTTATTTTGAAGTTGGCCTTCGCACCACACTCTTGGTGTGTGCCATAGCTGAGAGGGAGCGGGTTTCATTTTTTTAGATTATAAAATTGATTTGGGGACATTTTATGTAGAAGTCTGAATCATAGTAATTGAGAATATTGTTTCTTATTAAAAAAAAAACATTTTTGCACACTTCTATTGTACGTACAGTAAGTCTTCTGTGGATATGACTGAGTCTTCAGTGTGATAATGTGAATCATTATTCAGTCCACAACTATCATACAACCAAATATTAAAGAATCTTCTCCAGAAAAACTAAAACCCGAATTATTTATTTAACACAAGTCCTACACAAAATGCAGACTGTCTGGAACACAGTGTACTTTTCTTCGACAAATGACATATGACCGAGGACCTTTCCTGTATGATGTTGAGCAGCGGCTGTAAGGGTCACACTGGTGCCATAAAGGCTTCCAAATTCAGGGACATATGCATATCAACTTACATCCACTTAAGTGTCCTTAGGGGCCACAGTTGATGTGCAAAAAAACCTCCATCAACAAAAGAACACATTTAAAGCCCTCAAGAGTATTTCAGATTTGACACTGATTTAACCGTTATGTGTCCCCTGCCGTAGGTTTATGTGGTCTTTCCACATGGGTAAAGAAGAAAGATGAGTTCAGTCACCTGCACATTGGAAGCTTCCTCCTTCCACCACTTTTGGAAGTCCTTATGGAGTTTGACCTTGGCCCTCTCCAACAACAGCTGCAGGTGTTCAATCTCTGTCCTCAACGTTTTCAAGTGACAAGCAATGCTCTTGTAACTAATGGAAGAAAGAAGCAGCACAACACATAACAGATTTGTCTCAACAGGTATTGGAATTAGTTGCTCTTTATTAATTGAATGAAGCTCACGTCTTTTTTTCACGCTCAATTTGTCCACGCAGGTTTTCCTCCACTGCATCCACCTCCTCCCCAATATTACTGTGATTTCCAATCACACCTACAAGTATGTACAGTACATAGCAGTACAATAAAAATATTTGACTTTGAGGATTTGCATTGATTTGGATTCCAGGAGTAAACTGTGTTTTTATCCATGTATTTTTAAGGTTTTGATTCTTTTGTGGGATGCACAAATACATACCATGAGCTGCCTGCTGTCTTCGACGCACTTCCAACTGCTTCTTAAATTCATCTGAGGAAGCGAGAAGATGAACAAATGGAAAGGTTTGGACTTTTCAAACATTACTTTAAAGGTAATGCCAGTCCCGTAATGAGACTAAGATTCCTAAAGCACACATATCTTCTGGGGATGATTTGCTAGGTGATTTGAATCTGAGCATGGTGCAATTAGATTGTAAGACTATCATGTGCTGCCGAGTATCAGACAACTTGGTCTCAGTTGCAGGTCAAAGGTCTTGCAACAGAAAAACAACGAAAAACATCCAAGATTGGTTCATAGCAAAGATTTTACTATCTGGACACTTGAAAGACACAAATCTTGAGTCCTCCAGAACAAATTGAAAGCTTCAGCAAGTTTGGGTTTGGTAAGTTATTTCAGTGACATTGTGTGAGTAATTATGTTTATGAATGACAAATTTGTCTACAAGCAAAACACCAATAATCAATAAAAGGTTCAATAAACCTATAAACTTCTGTGTTAAAACAGACAGGTCAAAAATAACCCAATTTGTGTCAAAAATGGACTCATCCATCACTTTGTAAATTTGACTCAACTTACTGGGTTGTTTTATACAGAACAACCCATTTTGGGGTTTTGTACAGACCAACCTATGTTGGGGTTGCTCTGTACAAAACAACCCAATTTTATTTGAGCTATTTTGTACTAAACGGTTTATTTTGTGCACAACAACCCTGACAGTGACACACACTTCCTCGCTGAACCTCGTGAGCTGTGTTCAGTCCATGTTACATGTCAATTTCAAGCGAGTCAGGTCCATACACACTGGGACACTCACACAATTCAAAATCTTTTGTCGCTAAAAATGGATATGAAACAAACAAGACATGCTTGCACTGCAGAATTTCAGTTTTATTGTGATGGACATCCAAATCAAGTGAACTGTGTTAGAAATACAACTGGTTGAATATGCCCCACATTTTTTCAGGGACCAAGAGAAATGGGACAAATGAACAATCATATATCAAACTTTCACTTTTTAATGCTTGGTTGCAAATCATTTGCAGTCATTTACAGCTTGAAGTCTGGAATGTACAGACATTACCAGATGCTGGATTACAATCCCTGTTGACACTCTGCCAGGCCTCTAGTGCAATGGCTTTCTGTTCCTGCTTGTTTGTGGGGCATTTTTCCTTTGGTTTTGTCTGACTTAGACACGTGAAATGTGTTTTCATTTGGATTCATCCAAGGGGCCTGACTTTTCCATTGCTTAACATTCTACTTTTTTTTTCTTTTACCTTGAAAAACTCTATTTACTTTCACATTAACGCTTTGTATGTTTGTACTGTGAAATGAGGCCCGATTATTTTTGAAGCATTTGGCTGACTATGAACCAATAATATTTCCTAAAACAATTCAGAACCCATCCTGATGCTTGTGTTAGCGGTCACATCATCAGTAAATACAAGTGAACTAGTTTCAGCAGATACACATGCCCGCTCGGTGACACTACCACCATCAAGTTTAACTGATAATGTGCTAGTCATGTACATGAAATTGGGAAATTGACACTAATTTGACTTTTTACTTTTTAACTCCAAACAATGCCAAAATGCATATAATTTTATTGAAATATTCTTCAAAGAAGGGCGGCTTGGTGAAAGAGTGGTTAGCACGTCCTTCTCACAGTTCAGAGTCCTGAATTCAATTCCGGCTTGCAACGGCTTTCCTGTGTGGACTTTGCATGTTTTTCTTGTGCCCATGTGGGTTTTCTCTAGGCACTCCAGTTTCTCTTCCAAAACATGCACGGCAGGTGTATTAGACACTCTGAATTGTCCTTTGATGTGATCCGGTGCATGAATGCTTGTTCATTCCTCGGTGGCCTGCGATTGGCTGGCAACCAGTTCCGAGTTCCCCCCATCTGCTGCCCATAGACAGCTGGGATAGGCACCAGTAATCCTGTGACCTTAGTGAGTGAAATATTTTTTTATCTGTAATTCTCAAGTCAATTGTTTTGTTTTACCTACAACGCCAATGTTTCGTTTGAATAAGGATTGGCATTTTATTATTTCGGGAACCTTGGTGTAATTTAAGTTACATTTTTCAGTTTCAGACTAATCTGTAACCAGCATGAACCTTTTAATAAGTAAATATTTGTTGAAAATTGATTTATGTATTGCTTTTTTCTTTTGCCAATGTAAAAAAGGATACAATTTTAGGTATACATACACATTTTCTATAGATGGTGATCTTATTTATAGTGTCTGTGGCAGGGGGGCTTTGTAAAAAACAATCGAGAAGCACTGATTTTCGGAATCAAAGTAAAGGCTGTCAATCAGCTCAGGTCTGGAAGCACTTTGCTGAGAAAGTGTAAGCTCTTGGGTGAATGGGGCCAAAATATGGAAATGAGATGTGACGTTTAACTTCATGCAGGGAAATGAAGAGTGTCCTAAATCAAGTCAAATTACTTGAAAATGATGCATGAACTTGCACTGAGCTTTTTCTACTTTAGGTATGCAAAGCACTTTATACTGTCGACTCATTTACCTGCTAATGATGCAGGATTAGAAGCAACTGGTGATTTAGTGTCTTGCTCAAAGACACGTTGGCATGGTCACAATGGTCAGGGATTGCTCACAGCCTCTTGGTTGCGAGACAACCACTCTATCAATAAGGCATGCTGCCGCGTTACCTCTGTCAAACTAAGACACCCACTAAAAAGTGCCACTAAAAGCCCAGTTGGTGATGACTTTAATCTATTCTAGTAAATTAATTGTGTGAATATGGAATTGTATTTACATCAGATTTTGTAAATGTACCTGAGAAGGGTGCATTGCACTGCTATGCTTCACTACAGCAGGAAAATGTCGCAGATTGCTTTTTCCATCGCAGATTGCTTTTTCCATCACAATTACTCTTTAGACACTACCAGAGACTGCTGCGGTTCTGAACTTCTGACCACAATTCGCAGCTCTTCTTTATAGATGTCTACAATGACTTAAGCTGCACACCTATCGTACATGATGACAATGACCAGGCTGGGTAGGATATGCTTGTGAAAGAAATAGATTTTCTAAGTGGTGAGCCTTGGGTTGTGATTTTTACGTATGATTCCAGCATAGTTTTCTTGCACATAGTAGCACACAAGGCCACCAAGACACTGTCTGTTCACAGGCTGGGTGGCAAAAACAGATACATCAATTCAATCTGCCATGAAGGCAGACGTGTGTGTTTCTATGTAATGGCGTGTCAAGTCAAAACAAGAGAACAAAGAACTAAAGTCTTACAAATGTCCTACAAGAATCTTATTGAAAAACTTGTGTATGGACATGCTTACAATAGTGTTACACCACATGCGGCCACAGGAACATTAGAATTCCAATTCGTGTATGGAAGCAATGAGAACGAAATTCTTGACTGAGCCAAGATTCACCACTGCTCAGGATGAACTGCCCCATCAGCACAATGAAACATGAAAATGTTCACTGATGATAGGATCAATGCCAACATTTCTTGACCAGTCCAGTATGTATTCGCCAAAAAATTAAATGATCCAAAGAGCTTCTGAACGTGTCACAAAATATCATTTTAAAATTGAACCACATTGAGTGGGGTGGTAGATCTGCCTATAATTGTAACAATTTAACATTTAAAGGAGAATGCGTGAGTGAAGGCAGCATCATCCAAAAGGCTTTTTAGATGATTGCCTCACTTGTGGGATTAATACCAGGTTAGCATATGGGTATCTCATCTTTTCATCATTCTCTTCGTCAATAATTAAAAGCTTGAATTCCCTAAATGAAATGATTGAATTTCATATGTGAGCGACATCTCAGAGCCACAACTGCTGAGTAAATGTTAACCAACTGAACTCAATCACAGTTAAAAACACTGGGGTATAAACACTATTAACCAGAGAGGAAGCAATTTCATCTTCAGATGAAATTAAATTGACAGTATATCAGATAGCAAGACAAGTAAATTACTGAGGCAATTATGCGTAGGAGTGAGGACTTTTCATGGTATCGGATGGCAGGAGTTTTTGCGGTTTCCATTACAATCCCCCAGTTGCCCTATATGAAGGCTGTACACGTCTATGACTCTGTTAAGTGATCTTGCAGCCAGTTGAAGATTTAAAATGCAACCCTGAAATCTTGAGTGTGGGATGAGTGGGATATTATGTTTGGTTGGGCTACCTTTGAACCGTATATTGCAGGTGCCCCCCAAAAAATTGGGTTACTGTACTGATAATTCTTGGACAAGGGCAAGATCCAGACCAAGGGATGTCAAGCTCAGGTTTGTTGCAGATCAATTCATAGTCATGTTTTCCCTTGAAAGGCCATTTGTCAAGTATGGTTGGCTGTCGAGGCTTGAGAATTAATTGGAATTGGGACTAATACCTGGAATAATTCCAATTTGAACATTTCAATTCTCTGTTTCGAGGATTTTATGAGGTTTTTCAAAAATAAATAATAAATGTGTACCCTCTATGCCTGTGAAAATAAATGAATAAATAAATAGGAAGGCAATGTTGAAGTGGTTAGTAGTTAGTGGTTAGCACATCTGCCTTAAAGTTCAGAGGCCATGGGAATTATTCCGCCTCCGGCCTCTATGGAGTAGGCATGTTCTCCCCATGCCTCAGTGTTTTTTTTTTTCTTGTACTCCGGTTTCTTCCCGTAGTCTAAAATAAACATACATTGTAGCTATATGGGACACTCCAAATTGCCCTTGGGTGTGTTTGGGTGTGTCAGTGGTTGTTTGTAAATAGGCTGTACCCCGCCTACTGCCAGAAGACAGCTGGGATAGGCTCCAGCATGCCTGCAACACCAGTGAGGATGGATGCATAATGGATGGATGGATGATGGATAAATAGGTTAAAAATAACTTATTAGACAAGTTCAGAGAATTTCATGCCTTGTCCTCTCTCATGAGGTAATTTTGTCTACCTGTGCTTGTCTACTCTGTACTTTGTGTCTTCCTATCAGCTCCTTCAACTTGTCCAGATGTTCAGGTGCTCTTTGTTGTCTCATTAGTTTGCTTGCATTTTTGTTTTTGTTTTAAACTTATAATGCTTTTGCTTTGGATGCTAATGGACATTGTTGATTTGATATTTCTTGATTTCATGTACCTTCTTTACTTTTCTTCAGAGATTAAATTGCTAATTGAGTACATTTTGCCTTCATGCATTTCGGGTCTACAACCATTTTTACATGATAAGGGGTATTTAACAGCACCCTTGCTCTCACCAAGAGCCAAAAAGCGCTGAAGAATCAGTGTAACTATTTATTTTTCAGAATGATGGGATCGTTAATAGCTCTACCAAGTGCTTTGGAATCATTTGGAAACAAGAACATTAGTGATGAGAACACACTTTGCTTCTACTGCTCAGTCACCCAGTGTGTTTAAAGTAGGAACTAGAGTACAGCGATTCTCAAATGAGGGTACTCCTAGACCTAGGGGAACATGAAAACCCCAGGGAAAAGGCTTTGTTTTTTTCATGTGAAGTGTAATTGCAATAAAATAGCAACTTTCATCTATTTTTTTTTTTTTTTGGATACACTTGGTTACTTTTTTGTTTTAGACTAAGCTATAACCTGTATAAACGCTGTAAAAACATAATTAACAAATGTTGAAAGTTGATTTACATTGCGTTTTTCTTTGGTTAATGTACACATACATACATACATATATACATATACACACACACACACATATACATATATATATATATATATATATATATATATATATATATATATATATATATATATATATATATAAAAGGCACTTATATTGGGCTTATATGATATGGTAAATGAATGGTTTGCAACAGTTTAGTCTTGTCAAACATATGCTTCTAACCAACAGCCAATGAATCAGGATCTTAGCATGATAAATAGATTGACTTTACAGCTATCGCATGCAAAGATAATTATGACAACATACCACCCCCCCAAAAAAAGCCATTTTCACACAATTTCTAACAATTTCTAATAAATACATGATTAATTTTACTACTGTGACAATAACAAATGTACAGTGCTTCATTACATATCCGTCAACTGATTTCACCTCTCCCAGACATGTTGTGAGCTCTGTCCCCAAACCACCTCAAATATAGATCCCCACCGACCTCACAGTTACTTAGAAATCTTGTAGTGGATGTTAAGCAACAGTTTCCAGATATTAGCCACATAAATTATGTCGGCTCGTGGTTAAACATGTAATGCTGCATAATTATCATGGAAAGATGTTTAATGATATCCAGTTTCTGTGTTGATTCAATGTTTAGTTTATTTAAGCAACCAAATGTCATTAGACAGTAAGTAAAACCTCCGTACCAGAGTTGTGTCCTAAAAATTAATTTGTAAATCTAAAGGCTTATTTATACAAATGTGAGCGTTGAATAAACAGTCTGTGTTTTTACTAGCAGGTGATAATAGCTCAATGAGCAGTAGTCATATTTAATCTTGTGGGAAATAGATACAAAGAACACATGCTGAACTCCGGCTGCTTTCAAAACCCTTGGATATTTCTATCATTAAAACTGAGAATGAAATACAAAGTACCATATGCTCTGTAAGAGAGTGTACTGCATAAATCCTCCACGTCTGCTGTAGAAATCAAAAGTTCCTGTCCATATCCTGCTGCCATGCATACTGTTCAATATGTGAACCAATGACCCTTCAAAATAAACATATATGCCTGTGCAGTTTTTGGATTTAAGGGCTCCGAACACATGCTCCTTCAGTGAGTGTCGATTCCACGAACATGCAATGTGGCCAAGAATAATCCTGTAAACCAAGGAAATGTTTGGACAAATGTCTGGAGAGGCGGCTGTTCCTCACTTTGATTTTGAGCCCAATGGCGAAAACGTCCCCCAGACAAAGCAGTAAAAAGCTTCTATCTATATTGTGCTGTTTCTACGCTCTACATCAAACCAAGAGACAAATATTGCATTTAGTTTCCAAGCAGAGCTTCCAAGATGGCAGGCACGCACACCCAGCTTAATGTTACAGCAGCACTTTCCAGCCAGAAGAGGCAACCACCGTCCACTAAAAACACTCCTCATCTCAAAGGAATGCAGCTTCATGTGTCTAGTAATGCAAGAATATTTAACAGTACCAAGATGTTTGCTGAGTGTTTTTCCAAATTCAAATAAGCTTTTACACCTTCACATGCAGACTTAAGGGTTTCATTCTAAGGTGGTGTGTCTGTCGCATGTCTTAGAATGTGATTAATGGCAGAAATCATGAATCATAATGTGCTGTTTTTTTTTATCTATGTATGTGTGTATTCTATGTATGTATGGATGCAGGCACTGTATGAACCATACGTACAGTACAGTGAAAATGTTCAGTATTAGCCCGCTTCTCAAATATTTACTCTGTTGCAGTTTTACAACTTCAAAGATCATCCAACAAATGTAAATATTGGACAAGGTTAACCCAAGTAAATATTAAAAGCTATTTAGCCCAAGTACTTGCTCCTAAACTAAAGAACTGGTTGGGCCACCTCCAGCAACAACAACTGAAATCAAGCGTATTCTACAAGTTGCAATGAGACTTTCACGTCAGAGTGCAGCCATCTTCAACCCTTCTTCCTTGCAGAATTGCTTAATCCAACATGAGCAGTATTTTTTATTTTTTTTGTTAGGCAACAGCAGTTCAATAGGACTAAAGAAGTTTTTCAAATATATTTTGCAAAGCCCCCCCCGAAAAGAGAAAATGTTTCGTGCCCCCCCCAACTTGACGCGCTGACTATAAATAAGATTATTATCGATAAAAATTGTATAAGTATACCTACACCTGTTTCCTTTTTAACATTAACAACAGAAAAAAGCAATGTAAATCAACTTTCAACAACTGTTATTTATTTTTATAGCGTTTCAACAACTGTTATTTATTTTTATAGCATTTATACAGGTTACATACAGCTTAGTCAAAACAGAAAAAAATAAGCCAGTGCAACAAAAAGCCTGAAACTAAAAAAGATGAAAATTATTATTTTATTGCAATTACACTTCACATGACAAAAACAAAGCCTCTTTCTTGGGATCATCAGTGCGCCCCTGAGCATCACCTCACGTCCCCCCCTCCCCCCCCAGGGGGGGCCCGCCCCACTATTTGAACTAATGTAAGGATGGGCGATGCCAGTGATTATGAGTTAGATCCTATGCCAAGTGATACCTGGGTCAAATATCGCAATACCATTCCAGCGTCGATCCTGGAAATATTTTTTGTTTTTATAAACGCAAGGCTGCAAACAAAACCAAATGTGCATTTAACACCAGTGGGGGTGCCCACATCTTTAGTTCAACCCAACTACTTCAATATATTTTGTTACCACTTCCATATGACACATCCACATGTTTTATGTTTGTGGAGGAAAAGCATGCCTGGCATGGGTTTGGGATGTAAGAGTGGGTGGGAGCAGATGCTAGGATATTTGTGAGAGCAAAAGGCTGGATGAAAAAGTAGTCAGTATGCAGAAAACTATATATAAAAATCAAGATTAAGAAAATGTAATCAATTAATTGTGCAGCACAGTGGAAGATTGGTTAGCTCGTCCACCTCACAGTGCAGAGGTCATGGGTTTGCTTCTGGCTGTGGCCTTCCTATGTAGTGTGTGCATGATCACCCAGTTCCTTTTTGGGTTTTCACCGGGTACTTTGCCCCCCCCCCATTCCAAAAACATACATAAGCACACCGGACACTCTTAATTGGCCTTAGACACATTTGTCATTCTTGCCTAGTCTCTTCCTTTTTGTTAAATTCTGAAAACTGACCTTAAGCCTAGTCAAAGTACATGACTTTTTTGTCACGCACAACTGTCATTCAGATAACATAATAAATTAATTGTGTCTTCGACTGAGAGAGGGACCGCGCTGAAAAAACATGAGTATGTGCATGTTACTGCTCCAGGAGAAACATTTTGTGCTCAAACATGTTTTAATACATATTTATTTTTATACTTAATTGTTCCTATTTGAATTGCATTGTTACAGTGGGAGGAAAAAGAGAGAAGTTTAATAGAACCAGACCCGCTCATGCATCGGAGTGTGGTGCCCTTGTGGCGGGTTCAAAAAACAGCTCTTCCATCGACAGCTATGCCAACAGTACTGCTTAAAAAAAGAAAAAAAAAAAAGACGAAACGTGTATATTGCGTACAATGTCTTGATACGAAAACAAGTTTCGCTTTTTTGCATGGGTGCATATCCACTGCCAATATAAGAAATATTTTCAGGACAACTATATTGACCCCACACCTGTTAGGATCCGCGCTATCTTGGGTGGAAACGGAAGCTCAAGCGCACTGGTCATTGATGCGAGCTTCATAAAACATGTCACACTATGAGGCAAGATGAACAAATTTCACAGGATGACAAAAATGTCCTTGTTGTAAACAGTGCTTTAAGTAAACCATACCAGCACTCCTCAATTTTAGCCCAAGTGTACCGGGTCATTTTACGACGTACCAGGATTTCAGAATGTCACAAGCCCACAGCGCCCTCTCTTGGTACTCTGCTCTTTTGCACCAGAAATTTGGTTACACATCACCAGACCCCTCCAAACAATCCATCCATCCATCCGTCCATCCATCCATCCATCCATCCATCCATCCATCCATCCATCCATCCATCCATCCATCCATTTTCTAGAGTCGCTTATCCCCACAGGGGTTGCAGACTTGCTGGTGCCTATCTCAGCTGGCTTCGGGCAGCATTTAAAAAAAAAAAAAAAAAAGGAAGTTAATTGCGCCACAAGTGCAGAATGCGGCACAAGTCGCTAATACTGTACGTGTTGACATCTCACAATGCACATGAGACATGAGGTGCATTCAAATACATTTGGACATTTAAAACCCAGGCTTAATTTATTTATTGTTATTTATGTATTTATTTTTACTAGTAATGTCAAAAATCTTTAATTAATTAAAGCTAAATTTTCCCAAATTAATTCTGATTAATAACATTATTCAAAGCTGTAGCTCATACTCGATATTTACTTCGGTAAAATAATTGGCATTATGGCAAAATCAACACATACAAAATATTTCATTTCATATTCAGGGCTGTCTTTTATTACAAAAGAATAAGGTTAGTCATGGCACTTATTTTTTACCACTTGAAGCACTGGTCGTAATGGTAGCTAGGTGACAAACTGTTGAGTACACTAAATGGGCTACGGCAGGTCAAGATTACTCAAAACTGGTGAAGACACACTAAATCCTTTTTCGACATGTTTGTCAGCTTGAAATCAATCAGGCATCCCTGAGGCCAGGGAGGTCTGCCGATCTTTATATTTCCTGGGATCTCTTATGACCTCCTGAATGAGTCATGTTTCTTGGGATCATTATTGTGGACCAACTGTTCACCACTGTTAAATGTTTTTCTCCATTGTGACAATGCTAAATCTATTAAACAACACCAATGAACACGTAACTGTCTTTTGGTACGTCTGTATCGTATCAAATCAGTACACACACAACCCCAGCAGAAGTAGTGGAATTCCAGCGTTGGTGAGCCAAGTAGGTAACACGCAGTGGAAAAAGGAAGTAAAAGTGGTATGCATGCACACAGCCATTAATACATCAGCTGGATAAGTTCAATATACTCTGCTCACTCCAAAGAATCTGAACCATTAAAGTGTTATTAAATTCATTGGAATATTCCAAACACGTATGAAGAATGGCAAGAACTTTAACAGATAATGGGTCAACTTATCAGAAGTATTTGACTCAAACATTTCATCCATGAAAACATCTTACTGATTTTTTGCTTGGTGTCATGAAGTCGTACCCCAAGTTTTCGGGCTTCCGCTGACCTGTTATAAATAATAAATGTGTTAATCATTTTCAAATTGCTGTCAAATTGAACATTCCTTCACTGTGTCTCTACGCAGAGGTTCTTCAACGAAGACATGTTGCATAGTATAACCAGTTTGAGTTGACAATCCTGTCCCTTTTTTGGATCTTACAAGATGGCTCGTAAAAAGGCAATGGAAGTGGTCATGTTTGATCAAAAACAGTCATGCTCATGCTCGTCAAACGAAATTGCTTTCTGTACTATTTTATGGGGTCCAAGTGATAACCTTTGTTATTATTTTGAAAATATATTATTTTTTAGAGGTCTTTTCTCAAAGTCTAGCGCTCCTCATGATGGACATTTGTGGAAAGGGGGTGCAGTTTGAGAAGGGTTTGTGCTTGCAGAGTTGACTTAACAAGACACTTCTTTGAAAATAATTCGATGGCAATCTGTGTTTTGCTATTTTTTTCCCTTCTTGGCATGCATGTAGAATACGGTCAAAAAAAAAAAAAGCTTACCATTGACAGGACACTGTGACTCTCTAAAAACAATTTGACTATCTAAAAACAATTTAAAAAACAACAAGAATGTTAAAATATTTCTTTGTTATCATTTATTTGTAATAAACATGGTACACATTTAATAATGCACCAAATATTGAACATTGTTTAAAAAGAAAATAGGTTATGTTCAATGAAAATTAAGTAATTTTATACATATGTTTATCATACCCATGCCTAGTTCTGACATTTCTTTTTTATAAAAAAACAAACAAACAAACAAAACAACAAAAGATATCCACCCATTTTCTTAGCCGCTTGTCTTCACAAGGGTTGGTGGGTTGCTAGTGGCTATCCCATTCACCTACCATGCATGTTTTTTGGATTGTGTGAGGAAACTGGAGGACCCAGAGAAAACCCATGCGGGTTCAGGGAGAAAATACAATTTACACACAGGAAGACTGAAGCTGAAATCGAGCCCACAACCTCTGCATGTGAGGATGATGTGCTAACCAGTCTTCCATTATCATCATAATCAAAAAATGTAAAATCCAGATAATGTTTTAAAATAAAATGTGGGCTATCAAATAATGCATGAAACAAACAGCCTTAAAACGTTTTATTTTGAAGTTCCTCCTGGAAGAAAGGTCACGACAATGGTTTTTTGCTTGGTCATTTTTACCCTCCAGCATGAGCAGCATTTGAGTTTAACAACATTGTGTTCTTTTTTCTCGATTGACCACTTTTTAATTTTTTTTCATCTGAGTGTTTTTTTTTTTTCACGTAGTGCGAAGTCATGCTAACAATAGCTTGGCAGGCAACCGGTTGACCGCGAACAGAGGGACATAGACTTCGCCGTCACATTGCGTTGCTGGGTGTTGTTTGTTCAAAACCATCTTCTGAGTCTGAAGAGACAGCCCCTTCACACAATGATGTGACACAAGTACTGGCTCAAAGCAGGAAGTGTGGCCAGTGGGCTGGCACAGATTGCCTCATTCACAGGGAATTGTGTTTAATCTGTCTTTTTCTGAGGCCTGACTTTGAATAGTGGGATTGAGACTTAACTGTTGTGTCACAAGGAAGACAAATACAAGCGAAATTATCATATCGAGCCTTGCAAAGTACCTCTGTTTGAGCAGACTCTTGTTGTCTTCGATGATGTGATGGTCCTCATGGTCTGTGATGAAGGTCTCAAAGGCTTCTTGCTTTCCCATTGAGAGCTGCGCGCCTATTAAATACAAAACACACTGCAGTACTCCACGCATCATGATATAAATTTGTCAGCTGATATGATGCATCAGTGAGATGTGAGTTGATCCAAATCCACAGGTATACAAATCCATAACTCCTATCTGGATGCCAGATGTGAGTTAACACCCCACTGGTATTGTCTTGCCCCCAAACAATTCACTGCTACAATAACGGACATCGCGCATTTCGGTAAACACATAAATACAGTATACAGTAAACATTCATTTGGAACACATCAGCAATTTATGAAAGAAGCTCCTTTTATCCCAATTTTAGCGACTAACCACATGCAAGTTTGGATGAAACCCCCCAGCTATAGTCGTTTTTTAATGGGCTCATAATACGGTTTAACAACCACTTTTATTAAAGCTGTAAACATTTGCTTACACGGATGTATGCTTGAAACAGAAAGGTCATTATTTTACTTGTAATTATGAAATCAAATTGGCAAGATACTTCATGTACACAAGATGATAAAAGGCATCACTTGACACTGCTTCTATAGGTTAGGTATATGCAGAACCGCAATGTTGTTGATACAGAAATATTTCCTCTTAATTCAGCATATAATATTTTGGATGATAATACTGTACAACATTATTTTTTGGCAATTTCCCAGTGGCATGAAAGTTTTGCACATGAGTTCCAGATGAATTCCATGCACCTTTGTGTAATGTGTACAATTTTGCAACAAAGCAGACATAGGAGGACAGTTACACATGTGGGATAAGGACAGTGGGGAATTCAGTCGTTATTTTCGGAAAGTCCTGATTAAAACCAGCAGGGATCTCACAAGCATGTGCTGCTTGGGCCAACCTCAACAGTTGCGTCTTTGGGGTTCTTAAGGGAAATGCTCTTCTTTCGACTTTTTAAGGGCAACATTCTAGGAATATTTTCAAAATGACATCTTTTAGGTTGTGCTAACATAACTTGTGGGCTAAAATGATCACATAATAACTTTACTCATTTTTCTTTGTGCCCATAAGTTGTGACAGACTGCCACCGAGATACGTGTTGGGGTGACTCATTTTGTTTGTCATTAAAAATCACAAACTAAAAAACTATTATGTGAAGTATAGCAACACTTTTCTCTTGATGCAGTGTTTGAATAATTTCCATATGCAAAGGTCAAGGAAAGACATTTTGGGCATGCTGCTATTGTCAGCAACGAAAGCTCCGGCCTAGCTTATAGACGGCGTGGTGAGTGTAGGAGGTCTGCTAGACCCATCAGCATCTCATTACACACTAGCAGAGTTTACAGTAAGATGTAAGTCTTGACGTCTCAAGTCTCCTGTCAGCCCTAATAAGCCTAATACACGTCACCATTGGTCTGAATTACTATAGGAACACCTTGTATATTCATTAGTTCTAAAAACAATCTTAAGAACATTGAAAGAATACATCCATCTGTACTTGGGAGAGACAAAAATAAACCAACCTGAAAGCGAACTCATGTGAAGTAGCTCATTCTGGGACTTGCAAGGGACACAGTAGAACTATAGTTCTGACAACATCAATATTTTGTACTAAGTGCAGGCTACTTCCAGTGTGGTCATCAAAATGAAAATGAATACCTTATGAGCCATGTTTTATGTGTTGGCACAGTTAGTGATGTGCTATGGAAAGAGCGGAGCAAATTATAGCAGGAATGGTTTCCATGGAAAGGTCATCATTACATTTACAGTTTTTCAATGGGGACATCTGTTATGCTCACAGAGTTACAATGGAGGCATTTGGAAGCAGAACAAGAACAACCTTCATTCAAATATAACATTTCAATGACCTATGCAGAACAAAAAGAGAGATGTGGGTCAATAGCACATCATGAAAATGTAGCATAATAGCTACACGGGTCTTATTTTAAGTCAAACATTTGCACACATACCAGTACAAGGAATCGTCTCTTGAAATGCGTTTACTTATATTTTTCCAGAGAGGATAAGTGGTTTGGAGAACAGATGGATGGGTTTAGTTATTATGGTTACCATATGAGACTGTAGATTGAATGAGAGTTCCTCACAGCTAACTGCAATAATCAACATATTAAGTGATTCTAAACAAGCAAGTTCAACATACTATATGTCACAGGTTAAACGACTATATCAATAAGCCAAGGTGACATATATATGCGTGTACTTCTAAATTATGATTTTATTAAACGAGAGGGAAAAATACAAACTTAATTTGATCTTATATCCACATGCAGCACGACAATGACCCAAAACTAACCAGCAAATCCACCTCAGAATGGCTCAAGAAGAACATAATTTGGGTTTTGAAGTGTCAAAACCGAGTCAACGTCCAGATTAAATCCAATTAAAAGAGTGTGGTCAGAAATGTGTAGGTTTTATACCTCTACCTTCGGTATGTTCTGGGGTGGTATTTGTTGTGTTTTGGGTTAGTATCGGGGTTTTCTGTTCCGGGGTTGGTTGGTTTTTGAATTGTCTTTCTTTTTGGTTGGGTTTTGCTCATGTTTTTAGTTCATCGTAACAGACAAGAGTTTTCGTCGTTTCTTAGTGTATGTAGTTTTACATCTGTGTGACAACTATCAATTGTATTATCAGAGGAGGCCATCAGCTATTGAGCTCTAAAACATGAAATTGAATAAACTATTGGAAAGCATTTCTTTGCTGCTGCAGGGTTTAAAAAGTATGGCCCTTCACTTCATTTTCAAGGTCACAAGGTCAGTTTTCCCACCTGCTATTTAAATGATTCATGTCAGAATTTTTCACAAAATATGAAAATCTACAGTTATAAAAGTGTTGTTTGAAGCCTTTGCTCCGGCTTTCATTGAGTATCTTGGCGAAAACTAACTGTGAGCAAGATTTGTTCACAGGGTGACTTATTATGGTAGGAAAGCTAAAGACTCTTTTCAATGCATAGTGTGCGGGAGACTGACAGCAGTGACCCGAGTCCTCTGATTTGATTATGAAGCAGTTGGATCATTTACATGGACTTTAATGTCAGTCATGCGCGTCTCATGTGGAGTAGGTATATTTATGCAAGTGGACCATGACTGGATGTAGACATGTTCTGATTTCTTTCAGAACATGTTCAATGGAGTACATGAAAAAGCATTATCTTAAGCTAAACATATGAATGATGAATAGGTCTTAAACTGCATCATTTAGTGTTAATGTGTGCTTTCAATGAAAAAATTTGGCTTGGGCACAATGCACGAAATCCAATTGAGACGACAATCCAAAATAGTCCTGAGCCCTGTCTGTGATTTAGTAGTTACAGAGCAGCAGATGTTTCACTTTCTTGGTCACCAAGCGGAAATGGTTACATTGCAGGGTATTATGAACCATGAATATAAAAAACATAGACAAGTAAGGTATTTATGGCCTGTATTATAGTCACCTACCTTTCAAAAAGCCTACTACAAAAAGCCTCCACCAACTTCCTTCATAATTTTCCATGTTAAATTTCCCAGATTGATTGATTTGCCGACCATCAATTGTCTGGACTGGATTCAAATGTGTGTTTATTTTTCTAATAGGCTCCTCTTTCAGAGACGCTGTTAGCAATTAGCCCTCCACTGGCCTTTTTACCACACTGGGCACAGATATATAAAAAATGAGTGGATGAGGGAACTGTGGTTAAAGCAGACAGCAGCGCAGCCACAATTTGATGACTTGCTGGCTCAAAATTCACTGCCCAGTGGCTATGACTGAACTAGTTATGAGAGCTCAGGTTCATCGTCATCCATTTTGACAATCCCAGGCAGGACAAGTCAAATAATTGCAGTTGCCCCAGCTCAGGAGCAACCTCTGCTTTCCTGTTGCATTTAAAGTAAGGTAAAAAGTACTGTACAATGAATATCCCACAAGAAACTGTGAGGGTCTTCTTCTGCAATCTACATCGCATTAACATGCTGTATGTTTTCTTTTTTTTCCATTTAGATTATTATCTAAACCCCTCGAGAGGATGTGGCAGTGTGATGACGTTCTACTTTCAGAACACAAAGACACATCTGGGAGCAATCTACCAGATAATGAGACGACAAAATAAAAGCAGACTGCATATCAAAATTATATTCACAATATTTATGTATACATTTACTTAATTAAAAGAAAGATTGCAAGTATCTCTGTCCATGTTTATGTTGAGCATTCGGGATGCAACATATTGTTGTATAAATTGTGTGTATTTGGCAGCGTATTGTTTTGCGTCAAAATCTAGGTATTTGGCATTGCAATGTCAGTTTAATTCATTCAATGACCATTTGTAAATCAAAATACTGAGAGCATCTTTGCCCAGGGAAATGAATGAAAATATGAATATTGTTCCAGCTTTTCCCTCCAAAACCAAATATGTTTGTGTTGTTTTTTTTTTAACAAGGAGAAACTGCATTCTAAAACATTAGACTTCATAAAATTACTGATTAATAATCTTAAATAGAAAGGAAAATAATAATTGGGATTTAAGACTACAATCCAACTCATTGTGGTGTGTTCACAGTATACTGTCATGCACCGTAAAAGCAAGGAAGACTCTTCATGTTCTACTATGACTGTGATTGACTCAATAAACTAGTTAGTCATTTTTTTGTAGAAGAAAAAGAATATTGTATCACAGTCTGCCTGTCTATCCAGCTAATTCTCCCTCATCAAACTGATTGAGCACATTCTATTCAATCAGTCCAACCACCACCAGGTGTACCAATTACCTGTACAGCATTTGTAGCCTGAGTTTTTTTTTAACAGTATTCACCAGATTGTCTTGCCAAGCTGTTTAGTGTCCACACCTAACTCACCCCCCCCCCCCCCCCCCGCCCCCTCCAACCCCACCCCCACCCCGTGTTTTGACCCTGCCTGTCCCTGGCTATCCACAGGCCTGCTGTCCTGGTTTGTTTGCTCATGCCTTGACCCTGCCAGCCCCTGACTACCTGCCTGTCGTCCTGCTTTTACCTGGCTGTGCGTTAATGCTGCCAGTCCCCGACACGCATGTCGTCCTATTTTGCCTGCCTGTGCCTCAACTCTGCCTGTTCTGGACCACTTATTAGTAAAAAGACCCACTCTGCCAGCTTGACCGCACACCTGCCTACCCTCGATCGGACTATCTGTCTCGGCTTGGCTTTATCTGCCTATCTCCCGTCTTTCAAGTCTACGTGTCCAAGCCAGCCAGTCTTCCATCTGCCTAGTTTTCTCAGCATTGAATAAACCACTTAATGAGCGGTCTTACCTGTCTCCCGTGTCCTCTTGGGTCCTCTTCCCTGATTGTGTTATATTATGAGTATTATATGTTTAAATGTGTTGTGCCATCGTTTGTGTTAAAATCTAAATTTCTAAAAGATTTCTGCAAGTGTCACAGTTAATGCTAAACATTGTTTGTCTTTTTTTTTAATGTATGCATACACCTTATCATACTCGTAGGGTAATTTTTCATGCTCCTAAGAAAATTTCAAACAACATGCTAAAGATTATGTTGAGCTCCTACATTCCATAGGAGGAAAATCACCTGGCTGCTGTCTGTGCATCTAATCCATCACAAATTCTCTGTCTCCACTAGCAAGAAAAACTAAAGTCAGCTTTATGGAAAACATCTGCTAAACATTCGCTGAATTTACAAATTCTTTTGTTCGCACTATCCATTTGTCTCATTCTCACTACTCAACAGCGGCAAGACGTAACAATGATGTGCTGAGAAACTGAGGTGAAGATTATTTCATGATGTTTGATTACTTTTGTAAGGATTACAAAAACTGCTTAAGCCTATTTACTTCATGTTAAAACTTCCTACTTGGCATTGACTGGGTTCCAACTCAGATCTGTTGATGGATGTTGAATGGTTCCGCTTTACCATCTCATGAGCAATTGGTCAATGCTGCTCCTTTACTATGATTGATCGAAAGCACACATTCAGTTTTTGAGCTATCATTCTAATGTGGGCAGATGTTGGAAGAAAAAAAAAAAGGGACATGTTCCATCCTGGCCTATCACTGGTGAAAATATTAAAACAATAGTTACCAAAATTAAACAAGTTATCATTTAGCCTAACCGATCTATGTACAAAATGAATAAACTTTTTTATTTTTAAATGATTTTGCTAACATGAAGATGAAACGACAGTAAAATAACTCAAGCATTATTAAAATTGTAAAATCACACAATCAGATGGGAAAAATGCCTTTGAGCCATTCCTACTGGTAATGTCTACCGTGAACGATGCAAGAACATATGAGAGTCACAGTACGATCAGCATCAACGTTTATCTGGTTTATAATACACTTGGCAAAGCAAAATATCTTAAATACCTCTTTTCATGTATTGTGCAGCTCGTCCTCCAGGACCAGTTGAAGTGTGTTCATTGTTTTCCACCTTTAGCGGCAGCGTTGCTGACACACTGGCATCACTCTTGGCAACATGCTTCTGGATATTGGAAAAACTAGCGAGCTGCATTGTAGAAACATTGGCCTTTTTTTTCTCCTTTTTCAAAATCTTAACAAGGATACCTATAGGCAGTGAGTTAAAGAGCAAATGTGTTGTTTGTGAAAACCAAATATTTTTAGTCAAAGGGAAATCATGCTTCAGATGTCAAAACATGTTGTACCTGGAGGCCAGTAGATATGGTTGAAAGCTAGATTGATGAATATGTATTTCTTATAGACAGAATTTCCATGAGGTGAGCCAAAAATGACAACAAAGTAAAGGGTAGAAGCACATTAGTTTCCTCACGGCATGCACAATAGTAGGCTTTTAATAATGTCAGATTGCTGACATGTGCTCGCTGTCAGACATTACAGACTCGGGGAGATGTCATGGTCTGGGAAGAATCAGTGGAGAAAAGGGGAGCCAGAGAGGCTGCAAGGACCTTGCCAAGATTCCACAAAATCTTCTCTTCTGATGAGATTGCATGTGTTTGTCTACTTGGGTCCAAGTGTCGAAATGTTTGTGTGGCCGGGTGCACTTGCGTGCGTATGACATAGACATTGGATGGCTACCAAAGAAGCCTGAAACAGGAGAACTGCCACTGTGATGCTTCTCACACTTGATCAGCCGTGAGTTTCACTTGCCCATATACCTCCCTGCCTTTGTGATACAATCTCTTTTGATGCAATATACTGACTCCTGATTTGACTGCCTATTACATTACATTCTGCTTTTTGATACACTTTTTATGCTTTCCCCAATTGTGTGATTATTTTTTCCGCGTATTGTTGATAGAAAGGGCATTCCAATGACCAACCTATCACATTGTTTAAGGTTAAAATAGCCTACTCAATATTCCCTAGGTCAGGGGTTCTCAAATGTTTTGGAGTTTTAGAAAGCAAATTTTTCGAGGACCCCCATTGAAAATGTTTGCAGAAACAACCCCCCCTAAAAAAAAAAAAAAAAGGTTTTTAAGTGCCCTTTCTATTCAGCAACATATTCGAATGGACTCCAAGTATATTTGTTACTTTTCAGCCATATTGAAGTTTAAATTAAAATGCTGCCTAGCTTTGCAAGCACCTGTGGACACAAAATGCATCTGGACAATTTTTTAAATTATTACATTTTTTAAAATATATGAAACGGGGTTGCACAACCCAACACACCTGATTCAAATGATTAGGTTGTTAGTAAGCACAGGAGCTTGACAATGATCCTAATCATTTGAATCAGGTGTGTTTGAGAGAGAGGGTTCGAAAATATGCAGGATACCGGACCTCAAGGACTGGAGTTCAACATGTGCACTAGCAGAAGATACAACTAACATCTGTCGCCACCTGTTGCCATTCTACAACATCAAAATTCAGGTACATTTGAGATGAGATGATCATTATTTCAGTATGCTGTATATACAGTTTTTCTCATTTTGTTGGGTGTTCTGCCTTGAAATTTTTGGATGGAAAAATATGTCTGAGTTTGCAGATAGTCAGGCTTGGCTTCTGGTGTATGTTCCACATCCTCTGAATATAATCAAAGCACATTCCCCTTTACTGCATTTTTATGTCCCTCTTGCATGGTCTTGTCATGACATTAGCAGATGTCTAGCTGTGGACAAGCAACACCATAAAAAACTGTGGTGGTCAGCAGAAAATTCTGTACTAAATAACAGTGCAAATAGCATTATTTTAAATGAAAAATGAAGGATCATAAGAACATCATTTATTTTGCTGCCAGACAATAAAAAGGGGGATGTTAGTGGGAATAACAGCAGGAGACAACTATGTATTGATTACAGCCCGTAATAACAGTACCTTGCATTAATTTTGAAGGAGTAATGTTTTAAACCCACCACAAATGTGTTTAACCTTTAGCGTTGCGGCTACTACAAGAGGTAATACTTTATTTCTGGAGTTTGTGTCTTAATAGTTCTTATGCAAAACTCATGTCCCAGGTTTTTCCATCATGGAGTTGTTTGGCATCTGATATCTTCATTTATGCTAGACCCTAAGATTGAAGTATAGGGTGAAAATATTTTTTGGTGGGGTTAATGAATCAATGGACTCCCTCAAAAGCCATTCAGTACAAATACTGTGGTCACACATATCTTATAATGTTTATTCAATCTCCCGGCCCCATCTTTCTTGTCCTTCTTTATTGAGTTGTCCAATAAAGCAGACACCACAGGAAATATAGAACACACAGTTAGACCAGGGCAGTGAGGCAAAGCCTACATTTTAGGTCTACAGATTACCCCAATTTTGATCAACAACATTATAATATTTGAATAAGGCTTGTGTTTTCTAGTCAATGAGAAGCACATGCATTGTGAGTTGACAATTTTAAGATAGTGTTGAAATTTAGGGAGCTTCAAACCTTATCACGGAAAAAAAAATAACAAAAAAACGGATCAAACAGGATCCCTGTCGTTAGGGATGCAGCAATATCCCGCTTTAATTGGAACAAAGAACGTTTTTTACCATTATGAAACCACGTCAAAGGATACGGATTTCATTATCACGCTGCTCCAGCAATTCTTTTAGCTTGTTAACTTCCTCTGTACAGGGGCGCTCTTGAATATTTTTTTCCTCCTGTATGGCTGCTGGTGACTTCTGTATATCATGATTACTGCAGTTTCCACTTCTATTGCCCAAAATGTTTGTCTGTCCAACAAAAAAAAAGAAAAAAGAAAGATCGTGAGGATGACCTGATGCTCAGAAAAGTTAGAACAGATGGCTCAATAAAGTTCTAGAAAGTTTAAGTCAAAGCGCATCAAGGAAATTTTGCAGCATTTGACAACACGAGAGGGTTGAAGGGCAGCATAGCAACATTATCACCAGTGTTGATTATAATAGTTGGTCAGCAGCACAAATACACTCTAAATTGTTATTCCAGCGTGACTGAGGTGAAGAAAACTGAAAGAAAACTGCGTAAAGAGAAATGGGTTCCTAGATATAGTAATAAACTGGTGAGAAAGTACCAAACGTTCCAGTGGGATCGCTTCATGATATTACAATCCTAACAATTCAGTGTTAACGATGTGCAACGCAGTTATAAAGGAATGGTTGGATAAATCTGGTGTGGAAACACTTAATCTTTGGGGTGAACTAAAGCAGGACAAACATTGCCACAGACATAGCAAAATCTGATATGTAGAATATTTAATTCGAATGCTACAGGGTTTAAGTTATCGTCTTATAAAAGACAGAATATTTAACATATAATTCTTGTTTTTTGTACTTGCAATGAGTTATTTTTTCTCACTCCCTCTCAACATCTGACCTTAACACACATACAGAGACACACACGCAACATGGGTACATTTCAAATTAAAGTCACATTGAAGAAAGATAAGAAAGATACAATAAAGTATGATGTGGATTTTTTTTGGCATCAGGCAGAGACTGAATACTCTGAATTTTCATATACATTTTTGATCATTTTTGGAATGTTAAATGATACAATTATAAACTGTATCAACCTTGTTCTATCTACAAAACTACATTTTAATTGAGAGATTAGAAAGTGAGATCACTTCATCCACATAATTCCATATCAGAGTTAACAATGAACGTCATCTTCAATTCTGGATGTTAAACGTCCACAGGAGACAAGTTCAACGTACTGCCGGCAAAGGAAGAAGTAAAATGGCCGGCCTTTGAGATGCATAAAACCTGCATTCCATAACTGGATAAAAATAGGCATTGGTCCTCCACAGCGAGAGAGAGAAGAAACAAATATTAGAGACAGACATATACTGTACTGGCTGATACTACAGTAGTGTAAATATTTGTAATCTATTACCTTCAGCAGACAAAAACAGTACTGGATTTTCCTCATGTCTGCTCCCAATGTCAGTGTCACATCTGGACCAGGATCATCTAGAAAGGCCTTGACTGACTCTTCCAACCTAATCACAGAGGCAGAATTTTAAACCACTGCACTTACAAGTTACAATCAATCACGCACAGCACCGGCTCACCAGTGGAACTCTTTATTGGAGGAGCGTTTCTAGTGTTTAAAGTTGAGTCTGTTCAAAGATAACTATTTACTTAAATTCATGTTCCAGCTTAACTGGGCCAGTCAGTTGATAAACTATCTTTGGATGACAGTCCAAACATTGGGTGCCTAAAGTTTTGGAATCAGCCACTGGAAGGACAAGGAGGCAACTATCCAAGTGGATCCAAAGAAGATAAAAATGTGTAGTTGTTTTATTTGTCATGCAAACATAATGGAGCACGGAAACAAACTATGCAGTCTCATTTTGATAGAATTCTGCAACATTAGTGGTTTTTGGAGCAATGAACGTTTAGCTGTGCCAGGCCGTGCACCAAGGAGGAAACCAAGTCTTACCCTGCAAACAAAAGCATGGGGTTGCTTTTCTTAGGTGTGAAGTGATATGTTATGAAGACTGTGGGTAACTGATGGATGGCAGAATAAATGGACAAAAACTGACTTCATTAGCTGTGATTGATTGTTCTGTGTTATGGACATAGCAGATGTTAAATGGTACAGTGGAACTGGTACCAAAGAACACAAATAAGCAAAAACACATACTTCTTCATCTCCTCCACAGTTAGCTGGTCATCTCTCTCCTCTCCTGTCAGCATGGTCAGCTCCTCCTTCAGAGACTGAACCTCTTGCTTAAGGCGAGCAATCAACTGTAATTTGCACAAAAACAAAGTGATCATGCTTGTGCAAAGAATGTAAACTAGACAGACGTGATACACATTTTGACAAATCCAGGTCATGTTACTGCGGCCAAGTGATGAGCCAATCTTGTGGTTTATCACACTAATGCATTTTGAGGAACATTTAAGTGATTCCAGACAACTGGATACAGCAACAAGAATATGAAGGAGGCTCAACTACTGTAAGTAAACCTTCTACTTTTCTCTGTTGGCACACATTAGAAATCTGCATATTCAGTCTGTGTGATATTCTTTTAATTCCAAACATTTTTTTAGGGTTAGGGTTAGGGTTACGATGAATGGAACAAAGTCATTGTCAGATTGTAAATTTAAATTAGTTTGCTGAAGTTTAGGTAGGATTTAGTAGGTATCAAATAATGAAGATTTGCAATAGCTGAAAAAGTACTCACTTGAAAGGAAATGTTTGATGTGCTCAACATTTGAACCCCGGAATATAAATTGCCCAATTTTTTTTGCTAGGCTTGTTGCCATAATATGTAAAGTTAAAGTTAACACGTATTAATTTATATAACTACTGGTATGCATTTTTAAGCATGTTATCAATTCACATAACTATATAAAAACATTACCATTCAATGCACTATCATCAGGAAACAAAGATAAAACGGGGATTACGGTAAGAACAAGGGATGGGACAAGGTTTCATAAGATGAAATCTTGCGAGATCAGAACGCCATGGGATTTCTTGTCCTTGAAGATGTTCTTTTGGCTATTGTGAGAATGTGCTGCTTGTTACTGCTCGGCACTGCTGGTTAATATTAAACATGGCAGTAAAACACACTGTCAAACATGGTGAAAAGGCTAGCCATCTTCAAAATAATAACATTTAACATACCATTTAGTATATGGACACAATTGCTTTCATATGCCTTCAATTTTAAAGTTGGATTATTGGATCACCTTGCACACTTTGATGTTGACAGCCTGGCACAGTTGACGCTCCTGCTGACCACTTTGTAACAAACCAGGCTGACAAAAATGTGTGTTTTGTGGTTTTGACGTTAGTTCATCTTATTGACCAAAATTTTTAGTGATCTTTGTCTAAAATGTCACTTAGGTTTTCCAGTTAAAGGATTGTGTAATATTGGCAATAATACAAAGAAGTAAGAAAATAAGAAAAGGGAAGAAAAAAGACAAAGAAAGTTCGTCTCCTTTTATGTGTACACCAATTTTGTTTACATTTGCGCATTACAGTAGATTTTTTGTTTTTGGTTTTTCACAACAACAACATTCTGGTGAGTAAATACATCAACTGTGGGCAAGTTGCAAAGTCAAAGGTCAACCTCACCTCTCCATTTTAACAATCCTTTGCCTTTTCTAGCAAATACATCAGAAATGCAGAAGGGGCAAACCTCACCTCATGTAAAAAAGTGCGAACACAGGATCCTCAAATAGGGAACAGACCTGATATGTGCTTTTGTGTGGGCGTGTGTGTTTTGGGGCAGGTGCCATCAGCCTGAATGAATATTCATCTGGAATCCACCTCGTATTTTATTTAAAACATAAATATCATCGCTGGCATTGCGGTCCAAAGGAGCTGCCTGCACCTTTTTTTGGACCCTGTGGTCTGATCCATGACTCCCAGCTGCATCCTCAAAAGTTGACCACCAGTGGTCGGACAGCACAATCAGCAGTCATCTATTTCAGAAGGCAAAGCCCACACTGGTACCACAACTCTATGGCGGAATTTCAAATACTCGGAAAAAGCACTAAGAATGTCTGACTGATGATGTCAGCATAAGATAGCCATCCAGGTTTGTGCAATGTAGCAACATGCAGATTTTATGGTCCGGAAATAGGCTAGACAAAATAATTAGGCCCTTTTTTTTTTGTGAAAACATAATGCCGCAAACTTACAATGCCAATAAACTTAGCAACAAACTTATATAGTCATGACTTAAATAGACCCGGATCATTTTTTGCACACACACATTAAAAAAAAACCAAACAAAAAAAAAAAACACCCAGGGCACTCCTGTATAACTACAGGTTACAGCATAAATGCACAACTATTACGTAGTTTGCCACACACAAACATGCTGCAATTATGGGGCCCTACTTTATGAAGGAAACACAGGCATGTTTTCCCACAACATCTAAACATTGGCTTTTGTTTGGCTAAAATAAAATGATAGGATATGGATGTTTTAGACCCATCAGGGGTACATTACCACAATATGATAAAGCAGTATGAAAAAAAAAAAAACCAAGCAATAGCGATATCCACAGAGACATTTATAACTTTCTCCTGAATGTCATCTAACATTTATAGGTACTGCATGTGCTAATCATAGATGCATTCTCAAGTAGATGATATGGTGTTCAAACTGAAGGCAGCGTGGTTTAGGTGAGTCATTACGTCTTAAAATGAACAATTTTTACCCTTTCAGCAGTTTTATCACGACACAGTTTTACTCAATATAGAATAAGTATGGCTTTGAGTCTTTGGACACCATAATTTCTACACTGAGGTCATGGCTTTAGGAAGAAACAAGAAGGGATTGAAGTTTTTTAATTCAGGGCTGAGAACACACTTAGCGCTCTTGAGGAAACCATCCTTGTCTGGAGCACTTTTTACTGTATATTTTACCATCAAGATGAAGCCAACCCAGAAAAGCAATGGAACTACAGTATATATGATTGGGTGTTGAGGACCTTTGTCATAGCTTGGGACTCATTCCCTACATCTAAGGAAGACAACCATTGATTTTGATGTGTGGTTAACAAATTGGCTGAGTTGAATTACATCACAATTGAAATTAGAACATACTTGTGTCCAATATCAGAGTTTTTCCATGACTCCAGAGCTGATTGAAAACCTGAAAACATTATTCATTTAACAACTAAATAATGTATTCTCACGTCAGAAAAAAAACACAGAATGCAAGCTTTTCAATTTCACCGTGACATTAATTGGCAGTTTGCAATTGACTATAATGTCGCATTGACTCACACAAAAGTAACTTGGATTGACACTGAATTTTAGATCTTGCAAGAGAAACTGCCGTACGTAGTTGGTAGCTGCCGATCACAAATACCAGCCTGGCTGCAGGCAAATTGATTTCACATAAAATGCCAGCCAAATATCAGTGGCAATAATATAGTGGCCACAGCGTGTATTTAATTGGTATCACTGTACTATTACTTTACGAGTCGTCTGGCAACCAATTCGGGGTGTACCTTGCACAAAGACAGCTCGGTTCGGCTCCAGGCGTGGTCAAGATAATGGATGGATGTACTATGAGTACTGTATGTTTACTGGGGTAAGGGAAGGTATGTATGATGAGTATGTGTTGTGTCTTTAAAACTAAGTGACCCAATATCAAGGTGTCTCTTTATTTACAACGTCTGGACAAGAATTGCAACAAAGGATGTAACTGTGCGGATTGGCTTATTTGCATGTAAAACCAGACAATATATAAACTCAATACGCTTCAGCTGGATGATTTCTCAAGATATGAGGAACTGGGCGAGAATATGTCTCAACAGAATTGAATACAGTTAAACGAGACAAGGAGAGAATGCACATGCAAACCGTGAATAGTTGAAATATAGCAAGACAGGCAGGCGTTGATGTGTGGAAGACCAAAAAAAAAGTGATTATTTTAGAGCAAGTCACTGACATTGGAAAAAAGTGGTTTTGGATTGCTAAAGAGGACACTTAAACACATGGTAGGTTACACTTAGTTCCATTTTGAACCTAAAACAGTACAGCAACTCATTTGCTGATCAAATTAAGGCTTGGAAGCCATGTGAAAGGCCTGGCTGTAATGGCAGATGTGGTGTAATTGTGTCTGAGTAAGAGTATTTATGACTGGTGAGGTATTGAAGAGTATGCAGCTGTCTCACCAAGGCAGGATCAAGTTCTTCATTCAATATTGCCTCATTCTTGATAATTGCCACACGCTGGGCAAAGCGACATGTAGAGATGGATTCCTGTGTATACAGCATTTGCAAGATGATCAATTTTTTCTTTAGTGTAACGATCAAGAACGTTAAACACGGTATTTGTAGTTTGTTTACAATCTTGACCAAAGCCATCAATGACTTTGGTCCATATGTGACTTACATCTAGATTCCCTTTGTCAACTGCCAGAGTAGCAATCATAGTGGTCTTGCAGTTGCCGCCAAGGCTATCTCTCAGCACTGACGTCAGCATAGAGTTCCTGTATGGAATATGGCAGCGGTTCCTCTCGGACAGAGCAATTATAACCTGCAGAAAAACAAAATGAAAAGAAGTAAATGCAAATGAACTAAGAAGCTATGTGGTGTGTCTCAATACGTTTATCCTTATCGTGTATGTACAATGTGATGAATGATAAGGCTGCAGTATAGCATACCAATAGGGTGAAAATGGGTATTTAAGGTGAACGTTGGGTAAAATGGTGCCGTTACTTATATATATTTTGCATATTTTGTAACAATGTTTTATGCTGTTGCAAATTTAAGAATGAACACACACACACACACACACAATTAGAAAAGTACCTGTTCTAAGTAATGGAGGGAGAGGTTAATGTATTTGGCCTCAGTGAGCAACTGTCCATTTAGGCCAGTCTTGCTGACACGATCCGACCCGGCCAGGTCCACCAGGTGGAGCTTAGAGCGTCGTAAAGTAGCAGAGCCTGGCTCCTGCCTACACAAGTGCACAGTGAAAATGCAATGGGACCGCGTGGAGGCCTGGTTCATGGGGGTCTGAAGAGTGAAAAAGAAAGGACACTAAGTACAAACACCATCATGTTTTGAATCAACAACAGTATTGGCCCTGGGAACAAAAAAAACAAACAAAAAAAACATGTAGTTTCCATCTGTGATTCATTCAAACAACAGACGTGTTTCTTTTCATCCTCATTTTTCTTGCTTCTGCTGATTAAAACATACGCTGCCGCATGTGGAAACAATGAGCAGTAAATAGATAGTGCCAGCTTTGTAAAAGCTGAGGTGGATTTTCAGATGGTCAGTGCAGTGAAGGTTGTAGTGGGTTGTGACATGGAGGAGACAAAAATAGAATGAGATTCACAAACAAGTCTCATAAAACATAAAAAAAAAAACATGCTGAGTGGTCAATGGAAAAAAAAAAAACCCAATGTAACCAGGCAGCAGTTATACCAATTAATATTGAACAAAAAACTTTTTTTATCTCCATTTGTGCATGTCTCATTATATATATATATATATATATATATATATATATATATATATATATATATACACACACACACACACACACACACACACACACACACACACACACACACACCCATATATATATTAGAGGTATTTCTACATGTTTATCGAGTAACGTTGCGGTTATGGGCAAGAGATGGTGGGCCCGTACGTCCCGACGTACTACAAGCCCACGTTAAAGGGCTGGACTCAAGTCAAGCCGTCTTTTCCTTTTCTTATTTCGTCAAAGTCCATCGAAAAAATTTTAGCCACGCAGCCTCGTTATTGAGAACAAAGAGGCATTTAGGCAGCGTTTGATAAAAGTGCGTTTTTGCGATTGTTCTGTGCAAACACTTTAAAACGGATGCATACTATATCGAATTAGAGGTATATAAAATAATTTTAAGCCTTGTAAATGACATGACATTAAAATTATTAACGTGACGGGCATTTGGAGCTGCTCTACAGTGCGCCCCTATTGACCAAAGGTGCATCTGAAAAAAACATAGAGGCATGCTGTGACCACAATTCACCATGCCATATATACTGTACTTTCTATAACTGTGGCCAAAGAGGTGCGACCGTGACCACCCCCACCATTTTTTTTGTAATGCCATTCCACCTTCAAAATCAAAGTCAGTCTGTAACTCCCTGTACTTAATTTGACAAGTGATTAATTGAAATTACATATCTTACCAGGATTGTGTTATGTTAAATACTGTGCTGATAACAATGACACAAAAAATGGACATCATTTTTTTGTAGAAGCAGCACAATGGATTCCTTTTGTAGAAATGTGTGGAACTTTCTTTTGTTCTGAGTGAACCACATGTTGATGGAGATATGCAACACATGTTGACCACACACTGCGTGAAGGACTCAGCAATCTGTTGCTACAAAAGCTCAAACAAGGTGAAAATTCATTGCATCCCACTTCCCAAGAAAAAATTAAGTCAGGTCAAGGAAGTTTGCGGGATGCAGTTCATGAACTTATCCTAACAAGAGGAAAACGTAATCAGTGGTGTACAGAAAATAAAACAGGCGAGGGCTAATATTTGATGATGAAGTCAGGGAAAGGTGAGAAATAGAGAAGGTGATTTTTATTTCCAATAAACCAGTAGTGGGGATTGTCTTAGATAAATGAGGTCCAACTCTGCTGAGTTTGTCCATATGGCAGGGTCTTTTATGCAGTATGTTGGAATTGTGCTGGATTTGGAGCAAAGACTTCAGGGATAAATATGGCAGTGATAAATTGACAATGTGGATGTTATTTGTTCGCTTCAAGCACAAGTGAAAGTTTCTTGTCATGAGGTCTCAGTGAGGGTGAGTTCACAAAATGTTCTGTGTGGGTGGCTGCTGGGGGCTCCCCAAAAACAAAGCTCAAGCTGCTTCATCAACACACTTGTGAAAACAGAGCATTTCTTTTCATTGACATTATCGCAGCACAAAAGAAAGATAAGTCTTGTCTACACCTGTGTCCTTGAAAACAGGAAAGAAGAATACATTTTTATTTATACTACAACGGTTTCACCTGAACACAATTAATTCTCAGAGAAAATCAGCTTTGCACAGTTTTTGGCAAATTGACATGCTTCACTAAATAATTCAAAGTAAAAAACAAAACAGCCTGTGGGCCTTATGACCACCCCACTCCCCCTGCAGCCTCTGCAGGTGGATGCCATGTGAATCAAGTCCGATGTGTAATGCTTCAAATCACGCAACGCAGGAGGTTTAAAAACTTTGAAACCACAGCAAGCAAAAAGAATATGGGTGGGAGTCATGCACTCAAAAGGGCATGTGCATGTGGCCGCAATGTGTGCTGGCTGTGCACCCAGGTGGATTGGGCTGATGGAGCAATGCCTGACACAACGATACATTTTCAGAAATAGGCAGATGAGAAATACTTACTTGTTTGATTTTACACTAGACTGGTAGGCAGGTACTCCTAAGATGCAAATATTTGTACATTAAAAATACACACTCCCTGAAAAAAAAACATGAAATCATAACCCGCTTGTGGCGAAGGGAGGCGTCGGCTTGATGCATAGAACATATTACAGGTGGCCTTCGACATCATCAGTCATCTACTATGACAGGGGTGTCCAAAGTCGGTCCTCGAGGGCCGCCGTCCTACATGTTTTCCAGGTTTCTTTTCCTGACACACCTGATTCAAATGATCAGCTCATCAGCAAGCTCAGCAGAAACCTGATAACGATCCTGATCATTTGAATCAGGTGTGTCAGGAAAAGAAACCTGGAAAACATGCAGGACAGCGGCCCTTGAGAACCAACTTTGGACACCCCTGTACTATGATAAATCATCATTACTCAATATATAGTTAGATGATTCAAAAACAAATATATATGAAGTCAATAGCAGTTTTAAATTAAGAAAACAAAAGGCAGCACAGACGCAGTTCTGTTGGTAAAAAAAAACAAAACAAAAAAAACTTCAATGCTGTAATCTGGGTATCAAAAGGCATATTGTGTATTATTATTAATACATACAGTAGAACTCTTCTACAACGAAATCATGTTTTCAGCCAGAAATTTTTCACAATGGGACTTTTCACTATAGTAAATCTGTGTCTCGGACGTAAACATAAAAAATGTGTTGTGTAGTACACAATTTGACGGAAGTTAAAAACAAAACCGTCCAACATTGAAAAAAAGAAAAAGAAATTGCCAATTCTAGAATAAGTAATCATTTTCATACTTAGTACACCAATTTCTTGCATAATGTTTTTCACTTTGCTTCATCCGTCTTTTATCTTTACTTTTATCCTGTATTCAAACTTAAACCGAACTGCGCGGCTCCATGCGTCAAAATGACGTTATTTCGGCAACCACGCCCCTCCACGCGGAGGCCAAGCGGGCCAGATATTCCGCAACGCATAGCTTCCGGAATTTCTTTACGAAAGGAAAACATGGCGAATGAACTATTGCTTATGGAAGTTTGCCGGCACAAACACCTTTATGATTCAGCTGAAAAGGACCAGTGTGACCTAAATACCTAACAACTCTTGGCGAGCACCACATTGGAGAGAGATGAGGAGTCTGTTAAAAAAATGCTTGAAAGAATTTAGATAGTTTGATAGTTTGAATCTACTAGGATTCTCTACCTCTGTTATAGTTGTATAGTTGTTTGTATGCTGTAGAATCCATTTACTGCCGCCTATGGTTGGGAGAAAATCATCTGACTGTGCACCGAGTATAAAGTGGTGCAAAATGTGTGCCGGCGTATCAAGCTTATATCAAGCTAGACTTTTGCTGCAGGCTTGTTTTCACTGTAGTGAATTTCAGTGCAAGGCAAATGGAGAAAAACACTTCTTGTGTTATGCAACAGGGGGATTTTTTTGTTGTATGGGGAAGTAAGAAAAAGGGAAAGGCTTCAATGCATGGACTTTTTTTCACACTGGGGGGTATTTTTGCACATGCAGGTTCAGTTGTGGAGGAGTTTTACTGTAGTCTGAGTATGTTATCTCATTGGTCACACCACCTCTTACTTCTGCAATCATTCGATTTGTGTCGCCCAAGAATAACAGATTGAGAGCCTCCTCTTCATTCGCAGACTGGTGCAATGAAAGGTTCCTGAGATGGATGTTCTGGTCAGTATCTTCCATGATCATTACTTTTCTGGGAATGAAAAAAACATCAATAATGTGTTATACAACAAATATGCAGGAAATCTAAATGAATAAAATAGAACAAGGAAAAAACAGTTGTCATGTTCTGGTTTCTTTTTTTTTTTTTTTTTTTTTTGAGAGTCTAGTGTGAGCATGTGTTCTTGTCCAATGTGCCAAATTCTTGTTTAGTTTGATTGCGTCCACCTGTGTTTGTCAACCTGTTCCCAATGTCAACCAATCAGCTCCCTGCAACACTTGTGTCTGGTCCAGGTGTTTGTTGTTAGCTCCCGCATAGTCCGTCACTGTCACCTGTTCTTGTTTTTCAGTTCGGTGTGTGAGTTTTCTGTAGTAAGTTTTTAGTTACTTTGCATATTGTTTGTTAATTCCAACTTCTCCTTATTAAACAATTATTTTTAGCACACCTCACTCCCATGCCTTTTCCCGACACCAGCATAGCAAATATAGGTGTTGGATCACCTTTAATAGGCAAATGAGTTGCCCACTGAAGACCGCCTCACAAAAAAAGGCAGACATACGCACAACCCGGATGTTTTTTTGTTTTTGTTTGAGTTTTTTGTTTTTTTTTAATTAGTTATGTGTTGACATGTACTGTAATTCCTAACTTAAATTGACTGTAATACATTTTTTAAATTAAGTTAAAGTCAATGATAGTTTGGTAGTTAATGGCAGTTAATTTTTCAGTCTTTAATAACTGTGAGCATTACACCGTCTCATATGTTCCTAGTAAATGCACATTAATAAATATTTATACATTGTTCATCAATCAGCAGACTTTATATTGGTCTGCGGGTTAAAGAGCTGAGCTGAAAGGCAAACTCTCAATTTACTAATCAATCTACGTTCCTACCCTCACCTATGGTCACAAGCTGTGGGTCATAACAGAAAAAAATGAGATCCCAGATACAATCAGCCGAAATAAGTTTCCTCCACGGGATCACTGGCTTCTTCCTTAGATAAAAGGTGAGAGGCTCAGTCATCCGGGAGGGACATCCGGGAATAGAGTTGTTTCTCCTCCACACTGAGTGGAGCCAGCTGAGGTGGCTTGGACAACTGGTTAGGATTGCCCGCTGGATGCCTCCCTGGAGAGGTGTTCACATTTCCCATTGAGAGGAGGCCACGGGATTGACTAAGGACACACTGGAGAGACTAAGTCTCTCGGCTGGCCCGGGAACACCAGGGGACCCCCTCAAAGGAGCTGGACGAAGTGGCTGGGGATGATCTTCTATCCATTTACTTTCTATGCTGGCTGTGACTCCATATAAAGAAGCTCTTCTTGTGCAAGGATGGTTGATGAACCATGTACCAGAAAATGCTACACATTTGGACACAACATCATCAAGGACAAGACACATCCACAAAAAGATGTGTTTGAACTGCTGCCATCGGGCAGGTGCTACAGGAGCCTGACCGCCAGGACTGCCAGGCTGGCAAATAGCTTCTACCCACAAGCCATCCGAACTCTCAACAAATCCCTCACACACTAATCTGCCTCTTACTGCATGCATAAATAATATATTGTGCTACATGATATTTTGCACCATATTATTAGCACCATTGTTTGTTTTATTGCTATTTTTTAATTGCTACTTATTTATTTGCTCGATTATGGAATGTAGTCTGCTGCTCAGGAAGTGAACAGAATAAGAAATTCATTGTGTGTTACAATAATACTATACATATGACAATAAAACTCTTGAATCTTGAATCCAAATAATTATTCATACTTGATGCTAATTTTGAGAAGTAAGGAACATTCTTTGCCTTGGTCAAACTAAACTCTAAATCCAAGCAATCTGAAAATCATCCTGAGCTAGTGATGTAGGCAACAACAATAATTGTTGTTGCAAATACATTATAAATCACATGCATAGCATACAAGATGTATAGACTGGCTTTGTTGCATCGTTTCATTCTATTCATTAAGTGGGGTGATAATATGGCAACTGATGTCATGTGAAGAACCTAATTTGGACTCAGAAGCAGACAGGATACACAAGTGCAGAAGTATAGTCTTTATACTGTATACAGGAAACCAAACCACAAGCATCCAAAACTAGAACAGACTACCAAACCGGATCCTGAAAACTAACCAGACTCGAGAACAAACTCCAAAGACAACGTGGCATGACAGCTTGAGAGGCTGACTTAATGTTCTGATAATGTGCCACTGATAATTTATTTCTGTCTTACACCAATCCTATATGACATAACAGAGCAAATGAAAGAACCATAGCAACTGCATAGGAACAAACACAACACAACAAATGCAACTCTTATCACAACAACTGGATTGATACTGTATCGCAAATGGGACTAAAATGAGTCAAAAACACCTTGAGACAACATGGGAATTTTCACACAGGAATATTAACTCATGCTGTGCCAGATCACTGGATCTTCAACATCTATAGACGTAAATGGCAGTTAATTCGTTAAACCTTTGTGGTCTTGACTGCCATTGATTTTCCAAATTTCCCACTAAAAATGTCTCTTTCTATTTTACAAAAATGTGTCAAGTTATTATGCAGCATATTTGGAGACTTTTTTTTTCTGTCCTCCAATAGTGGAATCGTGCAGATGAGAATAAGAGAGTGCACTGATGTCCAAAGACATAGGAAGTGGAAGAGAAAGGCAGACCAACAGTGCCACAGATTCTCCTTGATTCAGCAAGTGTAGCCACAGCATGGTTAAGGTCGGGCACAGTCTATTCCCGGAAGTCTATGATTTGTGGGTATCTAAACCTTGAGCAGAATGCCTCAAAAAGAAATGCTACTAGAAAATGCATGACAAACACCGTTGATGGACCAAGATGCTGTTGTGCCTGCATATCTAATATCTGTTTTGGTGATGTATTGCCTGTGACAGAAAAAGAATCATACGCTGAAATATCTTGAGAGACAGGTAGAGAGAAAAGTAACCTAAGAGAAGCAATGGCTGAAGACAAAAAAAAAAAAAGACTATAAAGCGTGCCAATAACAAGCTGTGAAAAAAAATGTTTCTTTACACAACCCTTTTTCTCCTCGTCATTGCAAAATCTATCATCAAATTGACCGCGTTAATTGCTATTGAATAATGTTATTCCTGTTGGCAGTCTGTAACGGACTGGCAAATACTACAGTCTCCAGATTCACCACACAATAGATTCCAGCCAATTAAATGGCAGTGGAAGAATAAAGCTCAGTTACACCCACACATTTCAGACAATGATGGAACTATTGGTGTCTTTTTGGTGCCAGCGACTATCCTTGCCATATTAAGTTTATACATCTAAATTTCAGATGGATTAAAAATACCATACCACGTTACTATAACCCCAAACACACACACACACACACTCAATTCTGCAGAGCATCATCATAGCATATTAGTACCATACAATTGTGTTTTGGGTTTTTGTTGTTGTTTTTTTGCTTTTTTTTTCGCGTACAAAAAAAAAGTCACATGGGGATTGAGTGGAGAGAGAAGGAAGGGATAGTCACAAGTGAAGCTGCCGAATACGTTGCGTAGACATGAGTGGCTACAAAATAGATTTGATAGATGTGATAGCTTTTGTCAAAACATATCTGTCGCAGTGTACAAAAGTGTGTAATGTTCTGCATATTTGTGTTTACTTATTTTAAAGAGAATATGAAATTATTGAATTTTTCTTTTTACTTTTCCAAATATATAAATGAATCAGGATTTGGCACAATCCCCAACATGCCTAAATGTAATTAATACTTAAAATAATTAAGAGGAAGATAATAATAAATGTCCCATCATTTAAACACTTCAAGAATAAAATGAATTGCTATGTAACGCCAATCCTAGTGTTTTCTTGAAGAGTAAAACATTGATGTTTTAAACTAAAAACACAAAAGTGACAGTCTTTCTAGCCAATGGTTTGTGAATGAACAGTTCCTTGTGAAGAACCAAAACTCCCATCACTCTAGTATCAAAAATCCCCTCACTATATTATACTCTGTAAAATCTCACTTTATACTTGTAATCAAAACATGTTCTAAAAAGCATACTGACGGTAGGTCTTCTAGTCGAGATGCTTCATGTCTGGAATCCAGGAGGTCATAACCCATTTCATTGTAAATCTCCAGGTACGATATGTGGGTACTATACATTGTGCTGCTGTCCTGTGGGGCAGATTCCATGTATTAAAAGCTGATTGAATGAATTCAACTGAAAAGTGCCATTGACATTTAAACATTCTCAACTAAACAAACTGTCATAGTAGACAATTCACTGCTGCGAGGTAGCTACCTATTATGTAGCAGTAAAGTTTTAAAGAGCACTGAAAAAAATAGGTACCGACCTGACCTTTGACCTTGGCTACCACTCAACATCTTGGGTCTGACATCATTTGAAATGAATCATGCTTTCCCTTTTACATACAACATTATTCCCTGAAAGTCTAAAGAAGACCATGTAAAAATTGGCAGGGTGTTATAACTGATCTACACTATGCTCTGACCTATAATAGACAACTTGTGTTTAGCTTTTTTGAGATTGGAACATTTATGTGGATTTACTGTACAGTATGTTTCATGTATTTATATATGTGGTGAAGAGTTAAATGACAATGTAGTAGTTGACGTGAAAGAAACGAGACACAGAAAACAACGATTGAAGAGTATGACTTGCTGTACAACCCCTGATGGGAGAGGCTAAAATAAAAGTAGATTATAAAAAAAATGTTGATTAAATTGTTGTAAAAATTAAGCAAATTTGGCATCCATGCAGTTCAAAAATTGATCATGGAAATGTTGATGTACTTACCTGAAGGAAGCGCTCATAGAGGTATGAAAGTGTGCGGGGAATAATGCCTCTGTCACTATAGCGCTCTGCGCCTCCTGTAATGGTGAACGTCTTCCCACTACCTGTTTGACCATAGGCAAAGATGGTGCCATTGTAGCCTGCCAATACACTGCAGACAAAACATTTTCAAGTTACTGAAAACAGTAGTATAAGCAGAAGAGTTGGTAATAATTCTTTACATGTAGGTGGATCCCAAAAAATACTTGCCAGCCAGCCAGGGTATGTACTATTGGCAACAAAATTCAAACATACTTGGAAATACGCGCCAATGTTCTTGCAAACATATTTGGACATACAGTGTAGGCCATAGATTTGAGCAAACCTACTCATTCATTTTCTTGAATTAGTGATGGGAAAATGTATTTGTTTGGTTTTTAGTTGTCCAGCTATATGGGAGTTTGCCCAACCAGTTTACATGTGCATTGTAGACTTGGAGAAGGCGTTCAGGCATGTTCCTCGGGGAGTACTGTGTGGGATGCACAGGGTACCAAAACCCTGGATATGTCCAGACTTTTGTCCGCATTGCCAGAGTAAGTCAAATTTGTTTTTAGTGAGGGATGGACTCCACCAAGGCTGCCTTTTGTCACTTATTCTGTTCATTAACTTCATATGATATGATCCGGTTTGGGGGTCAGCATTGCATCTCTGCTATTTGCGGATGACGTGGTGCTATTGGCTTCTTCAGGCTGCAATCTGCAACTCTCCCTAGAGCAGTTCGCAGCCGAGCGTGAAGCTGGGATGAAGATGGATTGAATATCAGTATGTCCAAATCCAAGACCATGGTCCTCAGTCAGAAAAGGGTGGATTGCCTCCTTCTTCTTTAGGTTGGGGATGAGGTCCTGCCCCAAGGGGAGGGTTCAGGCACCTTGAGGTCTTGTTCAAGAGTGAGGGTGGGATGGAACGGGAGATCAAATGGCAGATCGTTGCAGCGTCCGCTGTGATGCGGACCCTATATCGGTCTGAGATTGTGAAAGCTCTCTATTTACCAGTTGATATGGTCATGAGCTGTGGGTATGACCAAAAGAACCAGATCTTGGATACAAGGGGCCAGGATGTCAGGGCTCTCCTTTAGAGATAGAGTGAGCAGCTCGGAGAGACTCGGAGTAGACCTGTTGCTCCTCCAAGGTGAGAGGTGCCAACGGAGGTGGCTTGGGCATCTGGTTAGGATGGCTCCTGGACACCTCCCTGGTGAGGTATTCTGGGCATGTCTCATAGGGAGGAGGCCCCAGGGACAAACCAGGAGATGCTGGAGAGACTTCCATACTTTTTTTAGTACAACTGTTTCATCCTAGGTTTCAGCTCCCATATAGGGGGCAGTCAACTTATAATTGCATAGCTCAAAACCAGATCATTTTTCAACACACATCTGTCTTTGAACAACATTAATTCGATTGCACAATCCATCATGTCATGTACAAGGAGTAAAATGATTACATATACTTGCTTACCTCTAACCGCAAATATGCTCTTTCGTCAAACGTCATCATCTTGTCTGTTTATGGTAAAAAACGAGGCAGCGCGGTTCTTTTTTTTTTTTTTGCTGACTTTGACACTGTGAGTATGAAAAGGAAAATAAAGTATATTCCAAAATAAATGTACCATACATTGCCCTTATTTTACCATAGACAAATGGCTGGCACCAAACAACGAGGCTAACTGAGACTAGGCGGCAGCGCCCATTTGGGAATGTGCACAGCTTCTGGGAGTCTCGCAGTTTTGTTGAAACTGGCAAACGAGGTAACGGAGAAGCAAGGAGGTGGCCTGGAGCTCCTGCATTTGCTGTCAGTCAGGTACAGTATGTTGCACAATATACAATGTAGGAATGCCTTTTAAAGTAATATGGGCATTTTAATAATACACACGATGTGCTTTAATTGGACAGCCATGATATACTGATATGTAATATAAATCGACTTGTACTTGAAAAAGTACAATATGTCTGTCAGTTAGCCACAGAACGGCTGCCGATCCTCCTGGAGAAGCGGAATGAAATGGCCAGGAAGAGGGTCATCAAGGCTACCCTTTTGATGCTGCTTCTCCCGCGACCCAATTTCTGATAAAGCCCTACAGTAGATAATGGATGGATGGATGGATGGATGGATGGATGGATGGATGGATGGATGGATGGATGGATGGCTGGACGGATGGAGATTTTGGCTTGACAGAGGTCACAAATTATTCTTTGCTGCTATTTTCAAAATTATCTGTCTGTAAAATATCTCCACAGTTTTGCACCACTTGCAAGTCCTATGACCTCAATACTGTATTTTATTGTAATGCATTTTTTTTAATTTAATATTGGAGGCCAAACTAGATCAAAATCAGACTAAATTAAATGTGACAATATAAATCCAAGAAAAAGATGGATTTACTAGAAGTGAAGAGACATTTTGGCAAAAGACTTCTGACGGTAAAGGAAAAATGTTTTCAAATGTGATTGAGAGAAAACCTACTCAACTGGTACATTTTGGTTTGGCTCTAAATGGGGCCAGTGGAAATCAAGACTATTTAGGTGGAATAGAGGGAAACAAAAAATTTAAAGTAGCATGTGAATGGCATCCCCATGACAAACCTGTATATGTAGATATTTTGGATAGTCTAGTAGTGAATAGTTGAACTAGACAAAAGAAAACGTCACCTCACCGCTACCCTCTTCTGCTCTTTGTCAACCACCACTATGTCTGGTTGGTTAGCGAGGACCTGTTTGTCAGTCTGGAAGCTAAAGTCCCACAGCACCTTGGCCCTGTTGTTCTCAGCCACCTTCAGCCACTTCTATTCCATACTGGTTGCAGATATTCCTGTATACTAACCCAGCCACTTGGTTGTGCCTCTCCATGTACACCCTGCTACTAAGTGCTGGACTGTATTAGGGGCATCTTTACACACTCTGCATCTTGGGTCTGGTCTACTCTGGTAGATCCTGGCCTCTATGGCTCTTGTGCTTATGGCCTCTTCTTAGGCTGCCATGATTAGTGCCTCTGTGCAGTCAGTTCTGCATTATCCAGCCACTGGTAGGATTTTCTTGATATCAGCCACTTCCTCTATCTGACGGTGGTACATGATATGTACCATATGCCATGCCTCCTCAGGGTTCTGCTGCCTGAGAGACTCATTTAGCAGTTCATTCTTGAGGTCCATCTTGCTGATGCAGTCTTGTATTTTTGATGTTTCATCCTGGACCATGCCCTTGACCTTCACTAGTCCTCGGCCTCCCTCTTTCGCTTAGTGTGTCAGGGTGCTGGAGTTGGGATGGAATCCTCCATGCATGGTGAGGAGTTTTCTAGTCTTGATATCTGTGACTTCTATCACCTCTGGCCAGTTTATGATGCCAGCGGGGTATCTGATGACTGTTGGTGCGTCCATGTTGATTGCTTGGTCCTTGTTCTTACCATCCAACTGGCTTTTCGGGACCTGCCTTATTCTCTGGAGGTATTTGGATGTGGTTGACTTGTTTATATAAAATGCATCCAGTTATAGGAATGTCAGATTGTTCATCTGACATTGGTGTCTTTCCATTTTGTATGATTCATTCATGATTGGTGGCGAGTAGAACATACAAGGGCACAGTGGTTCATTTAATGTCACTGGAAATGATACAGCTTTTAACCTGCCTTTGAGCCTTCAGTTTCTACCATTGCTTATCCGTGTTTATTCCTCAGCTTTCTTAGAAATTGAATACACTTCAAAAAGGAAAAAAAAATGTCTTCCTTTTTTTTTTGAGCAACATGTTTATTTAAATATGGTTAAAGTCTATCCGGGCGGCTTGGTGGCGCAGTGAATAGCACGTGTGCCTCACAGTTATAGGGACCGAGTTCAAATCCACCTGGCTTCGGCCTTCCTGTGTGGGGTTTGCAAGTCCTCTTCGAGCCTGCATGGGTTCTGTCTGGTTCCTCTGTGGGGTTTGCATGTCCTCTTCGAGCCTGCATGGGTTCTCTCCGGGCACGCCGGCTTCCTCTCACATTCCAAAAACACACATGGCAAGTGAATTGGACATACTAAGTTTTTCATAGATGTGAATGGGTGCGTGAATGTTCATTGGTCTCTGTGTGCCCTGCGATTGGCTAGCAACCAGTTCAGGTTGTCCCCCGCCTACTGCCCGAAACCAGCTGGTATAGGCACCAGCAAGTCTGCGACCCTTGTGAAGATAAGTGGCTCTAGAAAATGGATGGATGGCTAAAATCCATCTACCTATTTTGACTGCTCATCCTCACGAGGGTCACAGGTATGCTGGAGCCTATCCCTGTCTTCAGGCAGTAGGCAGGTTACACACTGACCTGGTCAATCAATTGCAGAGTACACAGCTACAGGTGGAGCATGGAGAAAACCAAAGTTGGCTCAGAAAGAACATGCAAACTCCAAACAGGAATGCCAGAGCCGGAAGCGAACCCACAACCTCTGCATATGACGCAGATGTGCTAACCACTCTGCCACCATACAGCCCTGTGTTTAAAATAAAAAATAAAATAAAATAAAATAAAAACTCCAAGATTCCCTAATCTAGCCCTGTGTCAAATCATTGACAGTTAGTGCTACCAAACCTACATAATTACACGGACTCTCCCGCTCATAACCTATTAATGATGGTTAGTTTTTGGAACGAGTCTCGGACTTGAAATGACCAGTTTGAGTAATACCACTGCCTTCTAGACTTTGTGAATTATCCCATCTGTAAGAACTGGACCTTGGAACCGGAGGCTCATGGTTTGAGTCATGGACAAAAAAAACTTTACTTTCACTTAAAATAAGCTTGGATAGGCCCCAATTCATCCATGATGCTAATGAGGATAAGCAATGTACAAAATGACATATGGCGTTGAAAAGAATGTGTTTGATAGCACAAAAAACATGTAACGAGTCTGCATTTGAATATTTTAGTGATTACTATCACCAGATATGGAGTGCAAATAAACAAAATAGGTACACGGTTATTACAACCTTTTGTTAATACTTGTCAATGCATCAAAAATAAATACACATAATACAGAGCAGTTATGTCATAGCCTCTTGTGTGACCCTCAACAAGGATAGACATTTTCTATGTCACTTATTCTCACTGGCGCCTTTGGTAAACTTTTCAAATTTATCCCAGCTGGCTTTCGGCAAAAGGCAGGGTTGACAGCCAATCACAGGGCATGTACACTAGCGGACAAACAAGCACTCACACTAAGACTCACACTGATGAAGGGATGTCAAGGCTAAATTGAGCCAAATGTTTGTGGAGGAGGAAACACCTTTTTACATTACATCACAACCATCTTTAATCACAGGAAATTCCATGTCAACTCCCTCTCCTGGCTGTTTTCCCTACTGGAAAGCGAGTTGCAAATTTTGCAAGCTTTACAGCAGGAACTAACTAACCGCTGGACCAAAGTGTAATCTGGGTGGAGAGGTTGTTAGGAAGTAAACATTTAACTGCTGTGGCTCCGAGCAATTTGGTTTGGACATGCTTCAATATAGTAAGGCAATAACTTCGTAAACTGAAGATCGCTCTGGAAAGCAAATCATACCTATTGTACAGTAACATCTGGCATCTGACCTCTGTTGCACTGTGAATCGGATAGCCTTTAAAGTAATTTTCCTACTTGACAATAATCTATAAATGGCAAAAGATTGGTCGAGCGTAGTGACTGTTAGGGTTAGAGAGCCTTCACAGAAGAAAAGGATAACAGTTTCTTGCAGAACACCCCCATTATAATATTATTATAAATACACAATAACTGAGCTTTTTTTTCAAAGCACATATTGTATCTAACTTGGAAAAAAACTTAAGGAGGTTTGTCTCATGATGGCGTACATTTTAAAAGCATAGAGAGCAAGCTGCATCGGCTCAAAGTGTCCCTCTGTGCTCTGTGGCTTGTAAAAGCTCTGACACTCACAATGTCAGAACTTTCCATCTTGCCTGCCAGCTCAGTCCACTTAGTGGTTTAAATATGTCAAGTACACCAGGCAACCTTCATTTGCATCTTAAACACTGAGTTTAGCTGATTTCCTGTTTGCTGGGCTGGGTGGAGTTAATGTGACTGGACTTAATTTCTTTGTGATCTCTGCTGGCAATGTGGAAGAATTTTGGATTTTATCATTTGTTCATTAAATATTAGATTACAAATAAAATAACCAGCATCTATATTCCTAAAAAAAAAAAAAAAAAAAAAAAAAAAGTAAGATGAACACAATAGGGTAAAGTCATGATCACTTTACCTCTCTGCAACTGGTTTTGCGATGTGATCAAATATCTCTTCTTGTTTGGTTGCTTGATCAAAGATATTTTGGAACCTGAACACAGGAAGAAACAGTGGCACTTTTTTTATCAAATTTCTTTACTACTCAGAACTACCAAAATCTAAATTCGGAACATACACAAACACAACATTGCTAATCATGTGCATGCAGAATAAGTTTTGTAATTGATTTCCAAAACGGATTAAGAAGTCATGAAGTTTTCTAAAGAAGTCAAAAGTCTTGCTTCATCCCACAAAAAAGATGAGAGGGATCTGAGTGGAATCTGCCCATGAGGGTTGTTAAATGTGGAAATTGTGTTTATACAAGGGCATAAGGGAACCTCCGCAAGCTATTATAAGAGTTTGTGGTTTGCAAAGACTCTCCGTGTCCACTACTGTCTGACTCCCTAACTGTGAATTTAGAGTTTGGAAGCGTGGCGTGAGCCCTGCCCACAGGGTATATAAGGCTGCAGCGTTCACCACCAGATGTTCTGGTTCAGCAATGACAGCACTGGTAGACGGATTATTCCCTATATGCAACCTGGGGAGCAACAATTTTAACTCTTCAACTCTTTATTTTGGCACTTTTGCTGCTATTTACTTGAAGCTAAAGTGGAGCTCATGTACAGACTGAAGCTTGCTTCACACCCAGACTCAGCACACTAAGCTCTAGTAATGATGTTTCATTGTCTTGAAATCCAATTATTGGCCTATTGTATGAAGAGTGAGGATCAGAAGTACTGGGACATGTTTTTAGGATTTAAAAAAAACATGATAGTGCCGTTAATGACCCTACTGAGACATTTTCGATGACAAAGAAATGTAATTTTCCACAATGTCCAACATGGTGGCCTCATCTTAACTTAGCAAAGTATGTTTTTAACTTGCTGAGTACAAAAATGACACACACCTCAGAAAAAAAATTAAAAAACTGAACGTTAAAGGAGCTACATGAATGCCTTCAAGTATAATTTTAAGGATGTTCTAAATTGTATAAGTTCAAAGAATTTTGAACCCATGGTCATGAAGGAGTTCTACAGAAATGACCAGAATTGCTGAATAGAAAATGGCATTTTATTACACCTCTCTAATTAAAGCTGAAAGTCTGCATTTTAAGTATATAGTGATGGCAGAGTATAAATGTAAATCACCAAAATCACAGTCATTGTTCAAATGCAAATGCTAATTCACCTTGACACTATTAGCTACTGTATATGAAATGTACAAGAAAAATACTGCCACTCAATCGTTAGATGATGTTCAATTCTGAGTTTACTGTAATGAAGTGGAGTACTAGTCACAAGTTTGAAGGCACCCTCTAATTCAATGTTTTGTCATCATTTTGAAATGTCCCAAATTGTACATGAATACTTACAAAGCCTAAATCTAAATAGACATGAATATATATTGATGGAATTATTTGGTTAAAAAAACGTTAATCAAAACTGAATATATCTTATAATTTGGATTATTCAGTAGTCACTTGTTTTCCTCTTTTATCAGCTTAGTACATATTGGCCTTTTCCCCACGATGACGCATTATGACCACTTAAAGCTCAAAGTTGAACATTTTCAAGAGTTGATAGCATGAATATTTTGACCTAATATGTTTTGATATAATTTGAATTTGAAGCTGTTTCAAAACCTTTGACTGGTACTGTATTTTCACATTTCCATCAGCATTTCAGAGAATAAGTTTATCGCTATATCGTCCTATATTAGGGATAGTCACCCTGAGGTTTTTCCACAATGTATCTCTAAAAGGATTACCTGAAGTTGAAGCACTCCCTCTTGTTGTTAACAAAGCCATCAGCCATGTCTTTGGGTACCACAAACTCCAGTACTGAACTTGTCTGCTGATCATTGTTGACAGAGTACACCTGATGGAGCCAGAGACAACATTGCACTTCATCAACCTCCTTTGAGTACCACATAAAAGTCAATGTGTAATCTATTAGGATACCCGTAGATTTAAACATTACGGAATCACAATTGTCTGAGATCACAATTTTGATCTCAAAACAATATATGGTTCTGTCCTACCATATTACAAGAAATAGCCATTCTGGGGGTAGTTGAATAATCAAAATTGCCTATATTGCGGTTATGTGGCCTACAATTGGCAGGTGAGCAGACCAGGATGGACCGTGGCCATTGTCCAAAGTCAGATAGCATAGGCTCTAACACACCTACAACCCAAATGCAGACAAGCACTATAGAAAATTAAGTGACACATATATTAATGCAACTGTGTCAATTTGCAGAAGATTCCATACAATGCTAAACTCAAAAATACAACCAACAGTGTGCATAATACAAATTTAGGTTGTTGTCGTGCGGTCACTGTCTGCCTCAAAAAAGACAAGCTGGAATTATCATGTAGAAAGCTATAGAAATGAAAAACCTATCATTGTTGTCTTATGTAGTGAGTGCAGTGTAGAAACGTGCTTACTAAGGCCAAAGCCATGCCTTGGGGGATAGAAGAAAAACTGTCTAACATTAAACCAAGAGACTGAATTAAGGCAGTGAACGGCATTTAAATGGAGGTCAGCCGGGTCAAGTTGAACACTCCCACCCATAGTTGTTGATCTTCAACATATGTGCTGGCATATGTCTCTTTGACACTAATGCAATTATAAACCCATGGGGGTTTAGGCAGTGAAAAGGATACAACAATAATGATTAGATTGTTTTCACTGCCGCTCGTTTTTTGTCTTTCTTTTTTTGGCTCTTCTAAAAAAAGACGCAGCATTGCGGCGGTGGCCATTTCATTGTGCTCAATATTGCAAACAACACAGAAACCATCTGTGTAACTTCATTATGCCTCTTATCGGTTGCTGTGCTCGGGCAAAAAACTAGATTTTAGGTAGTATATTTTCCAGGGTTTACTCTGGTGTACTTTGTTTTTGGTCTTTTCTTTTTGCCAACTAAAAAGAAGCTGAACTGGTAATTACAGGTAGTAAATATTAGCTTGCAAAACATACAAAAGGGGGGGGGGGGGGGGTTAGCTGTACAAGACATCAGCCCAGGTTGAATGTAGATATCTGTATCTTCCCATCTAATAAAATTTGTTGTACTTATGTGGAGGCTCTCTGCTTAGAATTAGCATTTTCGTTTCTTTTTCCCCCTTTTTGGGACATAGGGCTTATCCTCCCAGAAAAAAAGTTACCTTCATTGATTTGTAACAATTAGTAACAATTTTGGGCGCTTTGGACAAAGCACAGCATACTGAATTGATTACGTGAAGGTAATATTAATTACTGCATTCAAAACGAAGTGGCACTAGGTTGTCACTGGTTATTGATTTTTGCATAACAAATAAACGCTCTGTGGCGAGGCGCAGAAACCACACGTTGCTGTGCTAGTGGAGATCTTTACTCTTCGCAGGCCATCACAAAACTCATACAACAAAGTCCAAAACAGCAAAGACAAAGCCAACAGGTTCAAAGCATCAAAGGATCATAGCATCATGCCTACTGGGTGAGAGACATGGTCCTAGTGTCCGCAACAGCTCCACATAAAAAAACGAAGGGCCAAAGCAGGGATTTCGGATGATTGAAACTCTACTGCAGACGCAACTGCATTCTTTGTGTGCAGTTTTCGGGACAAACTATTTTTGCACAGTGCACATACAGAAGACATAAACATTTAAGTTTGTACTTCGCACGCTCAGTGAAAAACATAATTCGTGTGCTGAATGAGCTACATTAAAGAACGTGACGTAGATACTTACCGCGGTATTTTTCTTGGTGGGCTTTATACGAGCATATATCTGAATTGTCTGTTTTACCATTGTGCCTTTCTCAACGCTAATTGTTTACTTTCCACTTTTGTACACTGAGCTTGTGAGCCCAACTGGCAATGAAATGCTGTTGTGTGTTCAAGTTGGTTGCTTGGTGACCAAAAAAAAAAGCCGCCGAGTTTGCCAAAGATCGTATGTGACTTGAACATGGGTCTCTCGGGAAGGAGGAAGGAAAAACCACAACCCTTGCGCGCAGGCAGTCCGCCTTCAGTCACAGTCACACCAATTTCGAAGTTGCTTACGTGTGGGCGCGTTTGCGCCTCAACGGTTACAAAAAAAGACATGAGCGAATCATTCATTCCATAGAACTGCCATTTTTGCATTTGCTGCTATCTGCTATTTCACCTGAGCCCTGGATGTTTGCCAAATATAGCCGAGCAGGAGGCCTTCCCATCATCTCACCAGGCAGCGAATCAGGGAACGTGTGTGGTTTCCATCTGGCGCCACTGCAGTCTTTGAAACACTCGAGAATATTATGTGCTTTTTGTCACATTATATCCATGATTTGATTACTCCTGGGTGTCAACACATTTAGATGCATTGCAGAGTGATTTTGATCCTCTTTGTCACGCTAACCACTCTTTGATTTATGTATGTCTACAATATCTACCTGTTCAAGCATATATATTTTTTTACTTATAATACCTTTATAACGAGCACAATAATAAATTATGAAAAGAAGTACAACGGAATCATCTACAAAACGTATTAAAGCTAACTAAATAAAGTCCACATCAACAAAGGGATAAATATTGCTGAGAGTGCAGTGCTGTTGGACAGAATGTGTCACAAAGGTGATACACACAGATACACCCATCCCTGCATTCCTTCGTGCTGGACTTTGTTTTGGGGGATATTTTGTATTATGCGAGAGACAATGGCTCTATGAGTGAACATTGCAGCCTTTCAGTTGACTATCGCTGACATGTTGGTGCTGACATGCAGATGAGCTGATGGCCGGACAACGTGGTGGTCCCGGAATCCAGAGCTAGCCAAGGGGCTTGAAAGAGGTTTTTTTTGCTTGGTTTTTACAGTACAAACTAAAATATTTATAATATTAATGTGGGCTTGTTTATCATTTTAGAATGATGTTTTGCTGCTGGATGCTTAACACCTGTTAGATTTTTTTTTTTTTTTTTTTAATTTGGCACCATGATTTTCTATTAACAGCATGAGCCCCATTCACACAGTTGCCAAAGACAACAATGACCAAATTCCTGTTAGTTGCTTTTTAACTTTACGCCAGGGGGGCTTTTGCAGCCTGCCTCCCATTTTCTAGAAGCACCCAGCATAGAAAAAAAAAATTGGTTGGATGAGGGTGTTGAAAAATTAGCGCCACAGTCCCCATGTGGGCAATGCATCTGACAATGAATAGATTTGACTCTATGAATGCCTCATCAAGTAAGATATTTCAGTATTAGAAGCAAAATTGTTTTCCTGTCTGCGTCAAAGTTTGATTTGCGAACACTTCTCGTGTAAATTCCTATCTGATTACTGATCGATCTTGCTATGATTCAGAATGTGGACATCTTCTCAGGCTTTCTCACCTTTAACAGGTGTTAAAAATAACTCAAAACAAAGAAAAAACTTATTCATACAAATTTCCTTGACTGATTGGTTTTAGCACCCAAGGATGCACCCTTTTGATTGCTCTGTATGTAGCCCTGGAAGGAAATGGTAAATGGACTTTCACTTATATAGCGCTTTTCTACCTTAGGTACTCAAAGCGCTTTACACTAACTAGTCATTTACCTACTGATGATGCAACGTCAGGAGCAACTGGGGGGTTCAGTGTCTTGCTCAAGGACACTCAGACATGGTCTTGATGGTCGGGGGGATCGAACGCACGGCCTTTCGGCTGGGAGACGACCACTCTACCACCAAGCCAATGCAATGTTCCCAATGTTTGACCTTTCATTTTCAGAACTGCTGCAACATCACAAACATGAAAACTCAAAAGACAAAGAGACACTCAAAATTTGAGTTCATGCCAGAGGTTGGCCTCAAATGTTGTTTTTCCAGCAATTAAGACTTAAGGCAAAACTGTAAGCGCCTCTGTAAAGTGACACGTGTGGAACTCTTTTTGAAAAAGGTTATGTACAATGAAAAAGGTTATGTACAAAAGCATGATGGTTTAAGCTTTTATTTCAACAGGCATGGCAGGCGGGATGTTTTTTTGTTGTTTTACAGCAATATAACAATAATGTGAGTTACAGCAATATAACAATAATGTGAGGAGTCACTTCAATACAGTATTTAGAGCATCCTTTACGCCAAAAAGCCTTCCTTGCTTTCAAAGCAGCCTTTGTGATATTTATATATGTTGTCACGCTATATCTTGTTTGAATTTACAAAATTCTGCTTCTCAAAAAGTGACAGTGGCCTGAGGAAAGGAGTGACCACATCCACTTTCTTTAAAAGCAATTATACACCATAGTCAGACATTCACACACACAAAAAAAAAGCAGTAAACACAAGCCATGGATGGGCTGGGCTTGTTGGGGGAACCGTGAACTCTTATTTTAAATATCATCTGAAATAGCTGAGGTTTCACCCCAAAGGAGGGAAAAACTTGCAGGCAGCAAGTTTTTAAGGTGTGGCAACAACCTTCAACTCTGCATGCATGATGCCTATTTCAGTAATGACTTTGATGACATGAATTTTAACATAATACAAACAAACCCCAATCGTCAGTTCCATATGTTTATAGGGTAGAGTAGGAGTCAATGTCAAAACCTCATGTGCAAAGGTAATAATAGATTACGCACTACAGAAAATAAATATCAATTACCAATTTAGGCACGCAAGACTCACATCAATAGAAATCACATGCAAAAACACAATATCAACTCTTCAAGTTGAGAGAAATAGACCAATAGAGAGGAACAATCATGAAGAGTAAGTACTTGCCACAGCTTGTTTATTTTGCACAAACTGTGGTTTGCTGACTGAATGTGTGCATGTAGGATGTTGTGTGTCTTTGGAGCTGTGTGTGATTGCTAGCACTATATTTAAAGGCGTATACTGCAACTTAGAATGTGATTGTGGGTGTGTGTCACACACCCACCATGCCAAGCAACAAACATTGCACCCCTTTCTGGCTATCAGCTCCTCATGCAAGCATCTTAGTGTTCCCTCCAAACAGGGGCGGTTAGAATTTGGATAGGCCAATATTACAGAGAAGGATGCTACCACTCGGTGACTTGATATTTGAGGTTATGTGTGTGTATATCTGTGTGTTGTTCCGTCTTTGGCTGTGGGTGGCCACAGAGAGTTAGTGCGGGAGTGCTCTTTGACCAAAAAGCATGATCAGAAACAAGATCCTGCTGCCATGGCACCATGCTGTTGCAGGCCACTCGTGATTGCATACTTGGACATGGAACGTAAGATTTGGTGCTTGTAAAATCATGTTAATGTCCATGTTGCAAATGATTATCAACTGATGCAGAACATCCAAACAGACATGGTGTCCCGCTACGTAACTTAAGGCTGCGGAGCGTGATTTGAGTTTTCATCATCGACGAAATACTTTTTTTCAATAACCTGTCCTGTTCAGCTGCTTAGTTATGGAGTATGGTGGATCTTTATACTGTTTTTAAGCCTTAATAGTTTAGCTGTGCAACAGAAGCGCTGACTTTACCCTCTCTGGTTATTGGTATTGGGATGAATTCTATAATACTTACTGGAATTGCTGCTGGAAAAAAAAAAAGGTTAAGATGGGACAGACAGACAAAAAAGAGCGAACAATGACATACTTGTAAACAATAATTGTATACTAATTTGCAAAACAAAATGACACAGGTGTTGTCAACAAGTGTGGACTTGTGAAGCAGTGCACATCGTGTGAGGAATGGATGAGGGCTACCTAGAGAATAGACAGATAATAACAGGTACATTGTACTGCAAACATTTTCCCATACATTTCCTTTGATGGGAAAGTTTCCTGTCTACATGGCCGCCATGTAGGCATTTGATTAACAGGGCTGCAAAAGTAAGATGGCTTAAATCTGTGATTAGCCTTTACAGCAGTCAAAGGACCAATCAGAAGCCTGTGTTTGGGATCATGTACTCTACACAACAACCTTTATTATGCAAAACCTTATGGCAATATTTTTATGGAAATTGCTACAATATTCTATCATTTTAGGTTTTAATGTCGATTTATTAAAATGAAAGAATAGCAAAACAGGAATCAATGTTGTCTTGATACAGCCAAATATGAGTGAATATTTTGCTATAAATCTAACTTCTCTGAGTATCTTTCACAAAACATACTTTTCAAAACTTCAAAATGTTATTCCATGACAATGAAACTTTTAATCAACAACAGAAGTAGAACCTTGAAAAAGTGAGGCTACATTAACAACTTGCAAGCATTGTGATCATCGCCGATTGGACTTTTAAATGAGCCCCTAAAGCAGAAATGTAGGTACATTTTATTATTTTATTTTTTTTTAACGGAAATTCCATTTATCGAAAGCTTTCTTTTAACTGGCGAAAGTGAAAAAGATTCACTTTGACAATAACCGCAAAAGAGAATCTTTACTGTCGTTATGGATGCATATTCACATGCGTATTGTAATCTAAATGCAGCTATGGTGAAAAAGACAGTTAAAACTAAAGGGCTGTCAACCCAAAGAAGACAAGCGCAGCAAAGTCCGAGGGGGCTATTTAAGGCTGCTTACTCTTCCACTGCACAGTTTTCTGGTCAGTAGTTGTGTCCAAGGGAATTCTTTAGGCCTTTGGTTATGTGTTATTTTCTGAGGCTTCTGTCCTCTGTTTTGCCTGCTAGGCCAGGGTATATCAAACTTCACTCTGCATTCCTCAAATACTGTATATGGCTCACTTAAGGCACAAAGTACAATCTTAGAGGTGAGTGTGAGGATAAAGCAGCTAAGAGACATGGGCTGCGTTTCGTTTAGGTTTGTTATTCTGGTGTAAAGTGTTTGCTTTACCAGAAGAAGAAGAGTCAGGGAAAAATTAAAGAAAAAAAATGTGGTTTTCAGTCATTTGTTTTGCTCGGCTCTGTGTTTCTACAGGCTGAATCTGATGGCAGTTATGGTGCTTGCAGTAGTCAAATTCCAGAGTTTGTCTCAGTTGTCTCCTCATGTGATCCCATAAACTTTGAAAGTTATTCAGCATCTTTGTTAGTTCGTCTTGTCAGTGACTTGTTATTGCATGGCTTTCTTTGAAGACTCTTTGAAGAGTACTTGAGAAATATTCATCAAAGAACTTGCTCAACTATTCCTGGCGGGAACAACAAATTCATTTGCCTGAGAAATTTGACACATACAGTACCTCGTCTTTTTGCAGCATCTCCTTTGCTGGATATTTTTAGTGGGACAGGATTTTCTAGGTCATCATTGCATAATGGGTATTATGTCGAGACTTGCTCAGCAAGCCTTATTTCAAAACACTGCAGCATGTTTAAAACCAACTAAGGTGTTTTAAATAATTGCTCAGGTGAAACAGAAATTAACTTCTTTCATTGCATTTTAAGATTATACCCTTCCCCTAACTTAAAATTCTCTTAATAATTTCCAGAATCAAACTTAACACAAACCTTATTTTTGACAGTGAAGATTTACATGTGATGAGCCATCATGGTTGGGAAACCTCTGCTGGCCTGAATACTATCTGAAGCACTGGCCTGCATTTATAACTTGGGTCCTAATCTTTGTTCAATAAAATTGATTTAATATATATTTCCAGTAGTCTATTATTTCAATTTTATGGGACTTCTGTGCTGCACTGCTTCCACTGTTTGTGTGTGTGTTCGATTTTGGACTGATCATATCACTTCCAAATAATTCCAGGGACTTCAGCAGTAGTAAGGTTGCTAACATATGTAAGTGCCTTTGATGTTTCTATTAGAAAAACTCAAGACATGAAAATGTTAAATAATGGGATTTTGGGCTCTTCTCTGTTCCATTTTATTGAGCTCGCTCATGGTGAAACAAACGCTCTTCTCTGTTTCTTATTCTTGAGATCACTCATGAAACAAAGATTGAGCGTTGAACTTCATTTTTTCCAACTTCCGGTCGTTTGTATTGTTGAAGATTGATTGCACTTACTTGTACGTGTGATTCACCATAAATTGGGATTTAATGTCTTGACTGGCTCCTATGTCTTCTTTAAGCTAAATAAGTGTCCAACCTCTTTGATCCAAATGCAACCAACTTTATTAATGTGGATGTACTTACACGCCACAGCTAGTGCTTTGGAGATTGCCCATTGCCTCACGTTTGGTTTTGAGAGCTCAGAAAGTAGCAGTGACAATGGTCTCATTTTTTTGTCATCCTACCGCATCAGTAGGAAGGGTGAACATGTGCCATATTACTCCGTGTACATATCGACCTTGTGTGTATTTTACTTCAATTTGGGTGAATTTGACAAAAACGAGTATAAGTCTACCTCTAACTTTAATGGTTACACATATCATGGCTGTTCAATTAAGACACACGGTGTTACTAAAAAGACTAAATTACGGTACATTTAGAAGCATTTCTTCATTGTATATTGAATAAAATAGTGCTGCAGTTATTTGGGGGGGGTCAAGTGCGAGGCAGTATACGTGCACACGTAGATGCAAATGATGACACTGATGTTGCATCAATAACAGTTTGAAATTCCAATGCTTTATGACAGCTGGATATGAATTTGTCAAAAGCCCTAAAAGTCCTCACCATCATCTGACATGCCAAATAGCTACTCCCATTTAAATCCCAGACATCCTCTCCTTCCTGCTCGTCATCTGCACAAACATTAGTTAGTCTTCCACGAATCGTCATCTGCGGACCCATCTAATTTGTTTGAAATGGAGGTCTCCAAAATTGCTTTGCTGAAGCCTTCTTTACCCAAGTGATGAGTCTTTTCCTTTTCATTATGGGTCAAAATCCGCCAGAAAAATTATTCACATAGCCTCGTTGTTGACAACAAAGAGGCAATGAGGCGGCGCTTGACGAAAAATGTGTTACACACATAATTGTGAGAGAAAATGGAGTTACACTTATGTCGTGACTTCTGTAACACATATCCCATAAAAGTTGATATATAAAAAAAAAAAAAAAAAACAATCTCACCTATGGTAAAATGATAACTCTTATTGTGGCAGGCATGTTTTCATTGCGACGTCACCTTTAGAGCTTTTAATCTTTTACAAATTGTAGGCTTTTTATTCATGTGAAACCAGGGGTCGGATTATTTACCCATTAACAGGAACAATGAGATGGGATTAGACAGCCCCTAACTGGGTTAGTTTAATCCTCCTGGTGGTGATGTTGCAACATTATTTCTGAGGTGAGCTCGAGCTCCTAGAGGTGTCACTGCAGTTCGTCCATTCTACGGTATGTTGTTGATAGACAACTGAACCTCGTTGATAGACAACAAATTCATCAGTTTGAGCATTTCTTTTCTCCAGCTCCTCTCACACCTGCAACTGCTGCATGTGTGCAAATGAAAGAGGTATTGACTCCATCTGTGTTTCTATAACAGATTTTAATTTTACAAAAGATACACATGGATTTTAATTGTTTTATGTATATTGCATCAGAGCAATACTGATGACAATTTCCACGTGAGCAGCACAAGACTATGCAAAGTAATCGAGCGAAACAAATGGATGGGAAATGAGACAGGGTTGAAAGAGGACAAGATAAATATTTGCAGCTGTAATGACACACACGAACCTTTCCTGGACGTGCCGATAATAAATCCTTTCTCCACACTTTCCGTCACAAAACCACCAAATTCCGGCAACTTTTGCGCTTCCTGACGTGAGCCTTGTCCAGGTGATGGTTCAGCACACAAACATTCTTACATAAGAAGTGAGGAAATGCCTGGAAGGAATTTGAGGTAGGCCATTGTAGGCCGGCCAAATCCCTGCAGTTTTACAGAATAGTTGCATCCAAATTCCTCATTACAACAGTATATATTGTAATTCTAAAACATTTTATTTGCAGCTGTATTGAAAAAAAGAGATGTTGCTTGTGATTTCATACAAATTAAGCACAGTATGTCAGTGTTACCCTTGGCAAACCTGCTGTCAAACTACGATCAGCAAAAAGATGACTTATACAAAAGAATCAGTTGAAACATGAGGAAAAACCACCAAGTGGCCTTGAAAGCTTTCCCAATGCAGTTAATGTTCCACTATGCTCCCACCCACCCACAATATGACAAATGGCAACAGCTTGAGCCAACTGTATCAACTGTGGTACTAACAGAAACTGGAGCAGTTCATTTGGATATTTGAGCACCCACATATTGATCAGTTTCAAAGTGTCACAATGAATTAGGCCACAATGAAGTGATGGCTGTGTGGGTGCAAGGATGCTATATTCTGTTTTTCCAGCCGCCCTGAGGGCTACTGCACAGTTGTTCTCCAGTTGAGGCCGAAATGCACAAACTTCACCATTATCAAAGTGGGCTAGGAGTCCGTGGCCTGACTGCAAGGGGTCCATGAAATAATTTGGGTTATTAATTAAAAAAAAAAAGACATATGTGTTAACTACATGTTATTTTATATTAAATTGTGAAAGTATTTATGACTCTTCAATAAAGTAATTAATTCAACCAGTTTAAAACATTTTTCAAAATGTAATAATTTAGAAATTTGTCTAAATATGTTGTGTCTACAATTGCTTGCTAACGAGGCGAAGAAGGCAGCAAAAATAAAGCAACTTTTTTTATATTTTTTTATATTTCTTTGCTGTTTTTTTTACTAAATAATTGGAAATCGATTCGGTTTGTAATAAGGAGGTGTGGAATTTGTATTTTTTTTTTGAAAAGTAACAAATATACTTGTTGTTGGCACTTTGTTTTTTTTATTTTACAAACACAAAACAATTTAAAAAAAATTTTAATGCAAATTTTTGCAATGGGGGGTCCTTGGAAAATTTGCTTTCCAAAAGGGGTCCCTGCCTCCAAAACCTATGACAACTCCTGCTATAGAAAATGATTATTACACAGTCCTATCAGAGATATCATCATATAATGCAAGTGCAGTTGTTGGCTCAAGGCAGCATGCTATAATGGTGCAGTGATTTCCTTCTGTAGTTTTGAATGGTAATGCTAACCTTTGGTCAATATTACATGAATTCCCAGGGATAAACATGCGGACCTCATAGCATTATCACATTCTATGAAAATGAGAAGGAAGTGGCAGAAGGAGATCAAATCCAATTAACCTGCTATTGTTTAAGGGTGAAAGTTAATGTGGATGTTTTGCTTTGGACAGGTTGATCTTCACTTTCTCTACCTTCATTTCATCAGACATCAAAGAGAGGCTACAAAGAGCAGAATAAATCAAGAGAGCCGATTACTCAGGACAAAACTAGCAGAGCATGCAGTTCCATAGACAAAAGAGGGCCTCTGTGTTGTGTCAAAGAGCACAGCCGGGTCAGCTGTTCAGAGAATGTCGGGTGAGGAGAAACAAGATGCTTTAAATAACAGGAAACAATTCAACTGGCGCTCAACAAGACAAACACAACTGAGTAACGTCTGGGCATGAATTTGGGATTCTGTGGCATGGGATGACTCCTAACACTGGAAACAAATTTGGAAAAAAAAAAAGAAAAATCACTTGGGCTTCAATTCAATTTAAGGATAAGTGTCATTCATAAGGAGGCAAAGAGTCAAGGAAACAGAACCTGTCCTGAATTTTCTCTGTATAGATTTGTTTTAAACATTCAAAGTTAATAAAACCTTTAAGATAGCCAATACCATAGTGCTGCTTCAATACACGCACTGTCTGGTTCAAGTGGCCAACAAAATGAAATGTCAATCTCATTTTCCACTGAAACTTACAGATCCAGGTAAGCTACTGGTAGGTTAGCTTTGCAATTTATTGCACCAATCCGAATCAAACAATTAAAATTTCATGCCAGTTGTGTACATCTTTGAGCAGACAATTGAAGTGATAGACAATATGTAGATTGGAAAATTCAAAACCTATCATAAAAACTACAGTATTAGTGTCACATGAACCAAGGTGCAGGTAAATAAAAGGTGGACATTGACAAACATTCGCTTGTAAATTAAAGACTTTTATTATTGTATTCTTGCATGTTATGCAGGTAAATAAAAGGTGGAAATTGACAAAGATTCTCCTTTAAATAAGGATTTTTATTATATTTATTATTTTTACTGGTTCTCGTTGACTGTGTAAGTGTACCTAATTAAGTGGTCTATGGGGATATGTGGTTTAGAGCTCATTTTAGTTGTGAGAGTTACAGCAGAGATTAATTTAATTTCTTTTTTGGAAATGTGTAACTGAGACATCCCAAAATGCTTAATTGCCCACAAATGCCTTCCCGCAATTTAGATGTTCAAGCTAGGATATGTTATTTGCCAAAACTATAAATCAGCAATTAACAAATTAAGTTGCAAAAGTTCAGACAATTACAGACTTTCTTTTAGGGTAGTGATCATTATTTTGGGCCGATATTGGTGGAACAATAAGTACAGTACAGCACATGTACGAAAATCACTGAAAAAAGGGCTAATCAAAATTTTGATGTCAATAAATTCCGACTTTTGTTTTTCAAAATACAACAAGCTGCCTCTGGTTTTAGTAGAAGCATCATCTGATAATAATTCCGGGATGACTCATGGGAGAAAATCCCACTGCAGCAAATGGAAGATTTAAATAGCTTTTATATATTTTGGCTAAACCACTGCAACGTGGCATCGTAGCACATTAAATCTGTGCTTTACTGCATGTATACAATAATCTGCTTTATATCAAAATATTTGTAGTTTCTATTCAAAAACCTTTTACGGGACTGACATGCACATTGCAAACTACACTATTAAAATAAGAGCATTTCTAAAAACGGATAACATGTCATACCTTTTTGTGGTGTTACTATCTGAAATACTATATACACTTAATACTTTAAAATGTACTCAATATTTTCAGAATTTATGCAGGTATTATTTCATCTGATATATAATTACAATCTTAGGCAGTAATGATGTTCAACAGTCTGATTAAGTTATGTAGAAGACCTTCAAAAAGCATTTTGGATCAAATGTCAACAAAGGAGTTTTGATATTAAGTACGGTAATTCCATTATGCTTGAATAGGTAGATGAAAAGGTGTACAAATAATGTCATAGGGGTTCTTTTTTCAGAATTACACAGATGTTGATCAGATGTTTGATGAATGCACGTGATAACAACATAATTGGTATCATCACTTTTACTGCAAGGACAAGGCATGAGTCTTGTTTAAAAATTTATGCAGTACGAGCCATTTACAGACCAACGTTTACTCTATCGTAAAGAAAAAAAGTATATAACTGGAATTAATGCCTTGTCTCTAAAATTAGGTATAAATAAATTTTGGGGGATTAAGTGAATAAATAATCTTGTATTGTTCTCAAAATATTAGTCTTCATTCAAAAGTTGTTTTCCTCTTTCTTAGTCTTTCACTGTCTGATAGAGGAAAACAACAGCTGATTCTAAACTATAGACAGAATGAAGGTTGTTCTAGTTAATATTAGTCTACGCAAATACCTGTATTCTCAGTTTGGTCATGTGACATTCGCAAGATGAGCTGATTTTGATTGTTCCCTTGTACTCTGAGCAACTGCGGTGTCATTTTAAGTCAAAAGCTAGTGTCAAAATGGACACTTCTTGAGTTGGGTTAAAACCGTTGGATGTTTTTATTCCACAGACGCATCAAAATACCAAGTCTAGACTAGTGGGACTGCATGTTATCATACATTTGATCAAAAACATGTCAAATGGATTTGGGAAAAGTAAAATAAAAAAAAAAAAATAAAACTAAGATTTAAAGATCGCATCTCAAACCCACCACCACTGCATAGAAATTATTACAATTAATTGTACTGCTATAGCAGTAAGAGTAACGAGGGTAACTCATTTTTTTTTATCTTTTAAAATACTGCTCATGTTCACTTTGATTCATTGTTTTTGTTTGGTCCAGTGCAACCTCCCTGCAGGTTACCGGAAATTTATTTCCGCATTTTGTGCCAAGATCCTTTCTTCTTCGTTGTAGCTTACTGACTGCAAACATGTCGACATGTGAGATGGGCCTGCATAACTAATGTACACATGGACATGTCCGTGAAATCAGTTAGAAATCCTGCTGTTCTCCCTGATGGGATCACAGGTTGTTGAATAGAATTGTGTGCATGTTTAGCCCTGTCTATTCAAGGCCTGTCTTCAAACACCTGACCTTGTCCAATAGAGACTGTGAACTAATTGCTGTTCTTGGCTCTGTGTGACAACTGAGTGAAAATGTGACTCAATCAAGCGTGATTTTAATCATTTTCAGTCTCCTTGACTGTGGGGTCATGACACAACAGCACCCTCGGAGGGAGGAGTCAAAAGAAGTAAAGCAGTTTTGTGTTCAAAAGTGTACTTCCGTGGTGGTTTTGCCTGGTTCCATCCCTCACTAGTTCCTTTGAGGTCAACGTGAACCTGGAGTGATGCTATGGCCCGGACAGATTTTCCTGAATACTGGCTTCTGTGGAAAACCACTTAATTCATGGTGGTGTCACTCTGAGGTCACTGCTCACGTTGACAGAGGTTTCATTGAATTGTATTGAATGTCATTTATAGTTTTGACCACCACCTGGTTTTCCTAAATTGAAGGGATTAATACATCTTTTTTTTTTTTTTTTTTTTCGCTTAGGGTGAAATGATTGGCCTTCACTCGGAAATGTCATCTTAGTTTAGACGGGCCAAGCCACTGGTTTGCTATCTTTCAACACCGGATTCTTTCCTCCACAAACAGACAGAATGTTTGTGATTCAAGACAGAATCACACTAGTACTTGTATAAACATATGTTTTCTGCATTACACAGCAATACCAGGCATTACAACTACCCAGATTTAAATATAGTGTAGGACTCTCCCTGGCAATATTGTTAAGCCATCAATTTCTTTCAAGCAGGTTTTACGTGAGTGCCTGCTGGGTCTTGATGATCACATGTGCATCATGGCCAGGTGTCAGGTGGCACTCCAAAAGTAAATTCAGTTAATTTTTGAGAAGGCATGTGCCACGTTACTGGAGTGTTTATATGCGTAATATTATTTATGCACGTAATATTTAATCTGCCCATTTGAGTCTTCTTCAGAATCTGTCACAAACTCATTCCTTCAATACCCAGTATTTTCTTTCTCAAAAATAAAACAAAAAACTAAAATATCAACAATATAAAATATCAATAATCTTATTTAGTATAAGATTTTCTTCATACAAAATAAATGAATTTCCAAGCTCATACCACAAAGGTATACAGGGCTGGGGAAGGAGACGAAAATGTATTGAATCTCCGGAATGTATTGTTTAATCAGGACACATACTGTGCTATTCCACTTTGGGCTGTCACATTGCACGTTAGCATCAGTAGTACATGTTAGCACTTAAGCTTGTTGATGAATGAATCACACAGGAAGCACTTCGCTTGACCGCAAACTAAACTTACATGATAAAAATAATTCCCAAATAAATATTATTGCTCTCGTAGACTTGTAAATGATGCCCACATCACTGGAAATGTAAAATGAAACGTACAACTAAAACGACCTACAAAGGTCTCTCTCTCTCTCTCTCTCTCTCTCTCTCTCTCTCTCTCTCTCTCTCTCTCTCTCTCTCTCTCTCTGCACTCATCACATGCGAATACAATGCAATCTTATTGTTATAAAAATAATGTAATTAAAGGATTTAGGAGTTTTTTTTATTATTTTTATTTTTTTTGTATTTCGAATTATACAGTTATTATACACATATGTAGTTCCAATATGTATTTGTTACAGCTTTTTTTTTAATCAATTTTTGTCTCATTTATTTATATTATTTATTTCGACAGTTTAGGAGCATTATTTTGGGCTTGGAACAGATTGGGCTATTTTCATGTAAAAAGAGTATACTTACGAAAAATTCACATTGTAAAATGACTTCTGGAATTAATTTCGTAAGTAGGGTTACCACTGTAACTCAGTCCGCATAATTCAATAAAAATAGTATACCTTCTCCAAAAGCATTTCCAATTTTGTTTCTCATTCCTTTATATCTGTATCATTTTTCTTCAGGCCATCTCATCAAACTTGGTGATATTTCAATTATATATTGGCCATAATGTATCTTGAGTAAACTAATTTGGGAGGAAGTGGGTATGGATTATCTCGATACCCTTAGATTATTATTTCTAACTGTTGCTTCTTGTTAAACCAGAGCAAGTCACAACAGTCATCAAGTCACAGTTGTCAAGTAACAAAAACAGATTTAATGCAATAGACTCACTAGAGGCACGCAAAACCTCAGGAACAATAGTCACAACATAATACTGGGAAGAATAAAAAAGCCACCCAAGTTGTCCCAATAATGTAACTGATCTTTTATTTCATTGAAAAAACTCAAAATATTTGGGGCACCATCAACTTTACTAATTTCTTTCAACTGCTTCATGCTGATAAATGAGCTCATGCACCAAAATAGCACAGCTGGACATGGTTCTTTCTCAGACACTTCAAATTATATTTGATGCCTGCTTGATCTACAGGTCAAAGTGGTTCCCCAGAATGTGCAATTAATGAAGGATTATGGGCTATGGGGAGATCAAAACACTGCCAATCACTTGTTTTCTCCCCATATTTCAACGGATTAAAGGCTTGTTGAGAAACGCGACACGATACTTTGTAAACTTCTTCTGGCTTACTTTTTTTTTGTATGTATAAATGTGCAACATGTAACATGATGGAAATTTTCTTGAAATTGCAATTCTCTTCAAAATGGTTGAGCCAAAATACCAAACAAAGGCATTAATGGGGGACTATGATCAATATACATCAGCAATCCTTATAGGAATTGGAATGTGAGAAGGTAACTGTCATAATACATACTGGCATGTCGTCAATGTTCCTGAAGCGAACTGACTGAATGTCAATGACCAAAAAGTGCTTCCCAATCATAAATGTGGGAATCTAATTGCAGAAAATTGTACAAAATGGTAAAAAGGATACTTTATTTATTTATACAGTGGTACCTCTACTTACGCCTGCTCTACTTAACCCTCGTTACAAAAAAAAAATCAGCTTACAGAATGCCTTGGCTGAAAAATACTGTCTAGTAAGATACGGAAGCAACATTGGCATATGAGACATGAGACACCAGCGCTCACGCCAACATGACCGTCATGTAATACATTATTACAACCAATGATGTTTACCGTATGTTACCGTATGTTTGTGATGCATTTTTCAAAATGTATTGATGGTGGCTTGCCCACAAACGGGACAATAATTTTTCTTCATTGATGTTTACTGTGGTCTTCCACTTTTCATCTTTACTCGTTTCTTCCACAATTTACAATTTATAAAATTGACATTAGCTATGGCTAACATTGTATATATTCATGTAAAAAAAACATACCTAACATACCACTTTGGGCTGTCGCATCTGACGTTCGTGCTGTTTGCACGTCGTTAGCACTTTAGCAATTACATCACACACAGGGAGCACTTTGCATGACCCCAAACTAAACTTATCTTATACGCTCAAAGCATTCCAAAAAATATATATATTATTGCTCTGGTGGAATTGTAAATGATTCCCGGATCACTGGAAATGTAAAATAAAAACATACAAATTAAACGTCCTACAAAGGTGTTTTGCGCTGGAAACGTGAACTGCATTCATATTATCAACTGATAATATTAAGATGATTAATTTAAAGGATTTAATTTAGGATTTTTTATGCATTTTATAATTTTATCATATTTGTTTGAAGGGTTTAGGAGCATTTTGCGGGGCTTTGAACGGACTAAACTATTTACATGTAATAAGCGGCTCTACTTATGAAAGATTCCCATTACGAAATTACTTCTGGAATGAATTAACTTTGTAAGTAGATGTACCACTGTATTTGCTCAAGATGGTGCCCCAAGTTGGCAGCCATTTGTGATGCTCTGCTGTTTTGTTGTTTTTTTTTTTCATCATTTGTTTTGTCATGTGTTATTTTTTGTCTATGTGGACCAACTGTGGACTGTTTTCCGATGGGTTTTGCCTTGTTGCCACCATGTGTGGACCAGCACTGATTTTGATAGAGGGAATAGGCACTGTTTAGCTCTGGTTGCTTGGTAGCCATGGGACATTTGAGTCTTTTTGCGCCTGTAATGGCCAGCATTTTTCACAGCCCCGCTTTGTTCAGCACAGATGCGCTTTTGGATAGTCTGCGTTGATATGGATGGATGATTGGTGGAGCCAATGATGAACAGTCATATGTCAGCACGTAGTCCGGATGTGTGCTTGAAATTCAAGTCAGCGAGAAGCAATTCTAATTGGACCTAGGGAATTCATCTATAAGAGATCAATTGACAAGGCGTATGAAAGAGAATCGCATGTTTTGTCTTGTTGTTAATGATTTTTTTTATTTTAATGCTTTTGTAAGTTTTCCTTCCTGTTGTCCCACAACTTTTCAGCTTGGCAGTGGGTATAGGAACGGTAGCAGTAAAATGAAATGGCATCCCAGCGGTTCATTACACACCTATTCACAGATTAAGTGACATTTAGCAACTTTTGCATACACCACAAGCAAGTGCTGGGCCGACTGTCAACAAGGGTGTTGCATTGTACAATTCCTTGTGAATTAACAATCTAATACTGCGTAAACATATGGCTAATATGTGTGTTAGTAAAGATTACACTGATTACTATGTAGTCTACTATGTACTAAGGAAGTCTGGGCTTCCTTGCTCAAACTGCTGCTCCCGGGACCCGACTACGGAACACAGCAGGAGAAGATGGATGGATGGATTAATAGATTTATTTTCAGGAATAAAATCGGTAGTGAAAAGGTTAACATTATATTTAAAATGTGACGTCATGCATGCTGTTATCTTGATTATCTGACTCACTGGCGAAAGTCTCTCATCTATAAGAGATCAAAGAACAAGGCGTGTGTAGGAATACATTGTCGCATGTTTTGTTCTGGTATTGTTATTTTTTTGTGATTATTATTTGAAATAGTTTTAAAGAGTTGTGATTTGAAAGGGTTATATAATTGCTCGTATTGTTCTGAGCCATCTTTTTTGTAGATTTTTATTTTATTTTTGTTATCCTTCGCAGTCACTAGCCCAGTGGATGGGAGGAGCCACCAGCACACACCTACTTAAGTAAAGTTGGCAAGATATTGGCAGATTCGGACTTTCGCGATCAATACCTCTCAGACAAAACGTCGTCGAAACACCAAAGTCGCCTTTATACCTCCTTCATAACACGGACTACCAGCTACAATGTCAAAAAAAGACATTTGTAAAATATTTAAACCGTTTCTTTCGGTGAAAAGACGCAATTGATCTCTGAGCAGCAGAGGCTGGGTGAGCGCGCAAGGGACCGTCTGCAAAATACTAGATGAGGAGGGGGAAAAAACAATAACGCCACAATTTGTGATTATGAATTCAACGAACACATCAAAGACATTAACATAATCATATTGAGACAGTGCTTTTGGATAAAAAAAAAAGCGTTTGTTTAATTTTGGACAATGTTTGTACTTAAAAATCATTAATAAACTGAATATCCATCTATAGCTCCAATATTGTTTAATATAAGGAGTCCAAAATCACTGGGCACATTCATGACATTTTCATGATCACACTACAACACTCGTTTTTTAAATAAATTATTTTGATAAATTTGGGGGATTTATTTTAAATGCTTGTTAATCATTTATACCCTCAAATGAATCAGTGGCTCCCCTTTTTGAGTTGGGGTAAACACTCCTAAATCACTACACCATCAATGAAGTACTCCCAATTATCCAACAACTGCTGGTTTTCTAATAAATTCCTTTGCCTAATTTTAAGAATTTTTTTAAATGCATATTGACCATAATTTGCCAATATATTGATCAATAGCTCTGCTGTTGGTTGAGTTAGAGACTCCAAAATTACCACACAAATCAGTGACATCCCTCCCCTTATGCTACATCCTCTGGTTTTCAAATAAATCCCTCTGCCTAATTTTAAGGATTTTATTTATGATTATTGTTCAATATTTAACCATATATTGATCAATAGCTCTGCTGTTGGTTGTGTTAGGGACTCCAAAATCACCACACACATCAGTGGCATCCCTCCCCTTAGGCTACATTTACTGATTTTGAAATAAAGCCCTCTTCCTATTTTTAAGAATTTTTTTTAATTTATTGATCAATATGTATCAATATATTGATCAATAGCTCTGCTGTTGGTTGGGTTAGGGACTCCAAAATGACCACACACATCAGTGGCATCCCTACCCTTAGGCTACATTCTCTGGTTTTTAAATAAATCTCTTTGCCTAATTTTAAGGAATATTTTATCATTATTGATCAATATTTACCCATAAATTGATCAATAACTCGGCTGTTGATTGATTTAGGGACTCCAAAATCACCAAACACATCAGTGACATCCCTTCCCTTATGCTACATCCTCTGGATTTCAAATAAATCCCTTTGCTTGATTTTAAGGAATATTTTATCATTATTGATCAATATTTAACCATATATTGATCAATAGCTCTGCTGTTGGTTGGGTTAGGGATTCCAAAATCACCACACACATCAGTGACATCTTTCTTCTTACGCTACATTGCCTGGTTTTCAAATAAGTCCCTCTGCCTAATTTTAAGGATTTTTTTATGATTACTGATCAATATATACACATATATTGATCAATAGCTCTGAGTTTGGTAGGGTTAAAGACTCCAAAGTCACCCCAAACATCAGTGACATCCCTCCCCTTATGCTACATTCTCTGGTTTTCAAATAAATCCCTCTGCCTAATTTTAAGGATTTTATTTATGATTATTGATCAATATTTAACCATATATTGATCAATAGTTCTGCTGTTGGTTGTGTTAGGGACTCCAAAATCACCACACACATCAGTGGCATCCCTCCCCTTAGGCTACATTTACTGATTTTGAAATAAAGCCCTCTTCCTATTTTTAAGAATTTTTTTTAATTTATTGATCAATATGTATCAATATATTGATCAATAGCTCTGCTGTTGGTTGGGTTAGGGACTCCAAAATGACCACACACATCAGTGGCATCCCTACCCTTAGGCTACATTCTCTGGTTTTTAAATAAATCTCTTTGCCAGATTTTAAGGAATATTTTATCATTATTGATCAATATTTACCCATAAATTGATCAATAACTCGGCTGTTGATAGATTTAGGGACTCCAAAATCACCAAACACATCAGTGACATCCCTTCCCTTATGCTACATCCTCTGGATTTCAAATAAATCCCTTTGCTTGATTTTAAGGAATATTTTATCATTATTGATCAATATTTAACCATATATTGATCAATAGCTCTGCTGTTGGTTGGGTTAGGGATTCCAAAATCACCACACACATCAGTGACATCTTTCTTCTTACGCTACATTGCCTGGTTTTCAAATAAGTCCCTCTGCCTAATTTTAAGGATTTTTTTATGATTACTGATCAATATATACACATATATTGATCAATAGCTCTGAGTTTGGTAGGGTTAAAGACTCCAAAGTCACCCCAAACATCAGTGACATCCCTCCCCTTATGCTACATCCTCTAGTTTTCAAATAAATCCCTCTGCCTAATTTTAAGGATTTTATTTATGATTATTGATCAATATTTAACCATATATTGATCAATAGCTCTGCTGTTGGTTGTGTTAGGGACTCCAAAATCACCACACACATCAGTGGCTTCCCTCCCCTTAGGCTACATTTACTGATTTTGAAATAAAGCCCTCTTCCTATTTTTAAGAATTTTTTTTAATTTATTGATCAATATGTATCAATATATTGATCAATAGCTCTGCTGTTGGTTGTGTTAGGGACTCCAAAATGACCACACACATCAGTGACACCCCTCCCCCTATGCTACATTCGCTGGTTTTCTAATAAATCCCTCTGCCAAATTTTAAGGATTTTATTTATGATTATTGATCAATATTTAACCATATATTGATCAATAGCTCTGCTGTTGGTTGGGTTAGGGACTCCAAAATCACCACACACATCAGTGGCATCCTTACCCTTAGGCTACATTCTCTGGTTTTCAAATAATTCCCTTTGCCTAATTTTAAGGAATATTTTGTCATTATTGATCAATATTTACCCATATATTGATCAATAGCTCGGCTGTTAATTGGGTTAGGGACTCCAAAATCACCACACACATCAGTGACACCCCTCCCCCTATGCTACATTCGCTGGTTTTCTAATAAATCCCTCTGCCAAATTTTAAGGATTTTTTTATGATTACTGATCAATATTTACCAATATATTGATCAATAGCTCTGAGTTTGGTTGCGTTAAAGACTCCAAAATCACCCCACACATCAGTGACATCCCTCCCCTTATGCTACATCCTCTTGTTTTCAAATAAATCCCTCTGCCTAATTTTAAGGATTTTTTTATGATTATTGATCAATAATTAACCATATATTGATCAATAGCTCTGCTGTTGGTTGGGCTAGGGACTACAAAATCACCACACACATCAGTGGCATCCCTCCCATTAGGCTACATTTCCTGGTTTTGAAAATAGACCCTCTGCCTAATTTTAAGGAATATTTTATCATTATTGGTCAATATTTACCCATATATTGATCAATAGCTCTGCTGTTGGTTGGGTTAGGGACTCCAAAGTCACCCCACACATCAATGACATCCCTCTCCTTATGCTACATTCTCTGGTTTTCAAATATATCCCTCTGCCTAATTTTAAGGATTTTTTTTATGATTATTGATCAATAATTACCCATATATTGATCAATAGCTCTGCTGTTGGTTGGGTTAGGGACTCCAAAATCACCAAACACATCGGTGGTATCCCATCCCTTATGCTACATTCCCTGGTTTTCAGATTAATCTCTTTGCCTAATTTTAAGATTTTTTTTTACTATTATTGATCAATATTTACAAATATATTGATCAGTAGCTCTGAGTTTGGTTGAGTTAAGGACCCCAAAATCACCACACACATCGATGACATCCCTCTCCTTATGCTACATCCTCTGGTTTTCATATATATCCCTCTGCCTAATTTTAAGATATTTTTTATGATTAATGATCAATATTTACCCATATATTGATCAATAGCTCAGCTGTTGATTGGGTTAGGGACTCCAAACTCACCAAACACATTAGTGACATCCCTCCCCCTATGCTACATTCGCTGGTTTAAAAAAAAAAACCTCTGCCAAATTTTAAGGATTTTTTTATGATTACTGATCAATATTTACCAATATATTGATCAATAGCTCTGAGTTTGGTTTGGTTAGGGACTCCAAAATCACCACACACATCAGTGGCATCTCTCCCATTAGGCTACATTCTCTGGTTTTCAAATAAATCTCTTTGCCAGATTTTAAGGATTTTTTTTATATTATTGATTAATATTTACCCATATATTGATCAATAGCTCTGCTGTTGGTCAGGTTAGAGACTCCAAAATCAACACACACATCAGTGGCATCCCTACCCTTATGCTACATTCTCTGGTTTTCAAATAATTCCCTCTGCCTATTTTTAAAGAATATTTTATTATTATTAATCAATATTTACACATATATTGATCAATAGCTCGGCTGTTGGTTGGGTTAGGGACTACAAAATCACCACACACATCAGTGGCATCCCTCCCATTAGGCTACATTTCCTGGTTTTGAAATAAGTCCCTCTGCCTAATTTTAAGGATTTTTTTATGATTATGGATCAATATTTACCCATATATTGATCAATAGCTCTGCTGTTGAGTGGGTTAGGGACTCCAAACTCACCAAACACATTAGGGACATCCCTACCCTTATGCTACAACCTCTGGTTTTCAAATAAATCCCTCTGCCTAATTTTAAAGATTTTTTTATGATTATTGATCAATATGTATCAATATATTGATCAATAACTTTGCTGTTAGTTGAGTTAGAGACTCCAAATTCCCCAAAAACATCAATGACATTCCTCCCTTCATGCTACATTCTTTGGTTTTCAAATAAATCCCTCTGCCTATTTTTAAGGATTTTTTTTTTTATTAATATTGAGCAATATTTACACATATACTGATCAATAGCTTTGCTGTTGGTTGGGTTAGGGACTCCAAAATCACCAAACACATCGGTGGTATCCCACCCCTTTATGCTACATTCCCCGGTTTTCAGATTAATCTCTTTGTCTAATTTTAAGGAATTATTTACTATTATTGATCAATATTTACTAATATATTGATCAATAGCTCTGAGTTTGGTGGGGTAAGGGACCCCAAAATCATCACACACATCAGTGACACCCCTCCCCTTATGCTACATTCTTTGGTTTTCAAATAAATCCCTCTGCCTAATTTTAAGAGTTTTATTTATGATTATTGATCAATATTTACCCATCCTTAAAATCCTTAAAATTAGGCAGAGGGATTTATTTGAAAACCAGAGGTTGTAGCATAAGGGTAGGGATGTCACTAATGTGTTTTGTGATTTTAGAGTCCTCAACCCAACCAACAGCAGAGCTATTGATCAATATATGGGTAAATATTGATCAATAATGATAAAATATTCCTTAAAATTAGGCAAAGGGATTTATTTGAAAACCAGAGGATGTAGCATAAGAGGAGTGATGTCACTAATGTGTTAGGTGAGTTTGGAGTCCCTAACCCAATCAACAACAGAGCTATTGATCAATATATGGATAAATATTGATCAATAACCATAAAAAAAATCCTTAAAACTTGGAAAAGAGATTTATTTGAAAACCAGAGAATGTAGCATAAGGGGAAGGTTGTCACCGAGTTGTGTGGTGTTTTTGGAATCTCTAACCCAACCAACAGCAGAGCTATTGATCAATATATGGGTAATTATTGATCAAGAATCATAAAAAAATCCTTAAAATTAGGCAGAGGGATTTTTTTGTAAACCAGAGGATGTAGCATAAGGGGAGGGATGTCGCTGATGTGTGGGGTGACTTTGGAGTCCCTAACCCAACCAACAGCAGAGCTATTGATCAATATATGGGTAAATATTGATCAATAACCATAAAAAATTCCTTAAAATTAGGCAGAGGGATTTTTTTGGAAAACCAGAAATTGTAGCCTAAGGGTAAGGATGCCACTAATGTGTTTGGTGATTTTGGAATCCCTAACCCAATCAACAGCAGAGCTATTGATCAATATATGGGTAATTATTGATCAAGAATCATAAAAAAATCCTTAAAATTAGGCAGAGGGATTTTTTTGTAAACCAGAGGATGTAGCATAAGGGGAGGGATGTCGCTGATGTGTGGGGTGACTTTGGAGTCCCTAACCCAACCAACAGCAGAGCTATTGATCAATATATGGGTAAATATTGATCAATAACCATAAAAAATTCCTTAAAATTAGGCAGAGGGATTTTTTTTGAAAACCAGAAATTGTAGCCTAAGGGTAAGGATGCCACTAATGTGTTTGGTGATTTTGGAATCCCTAACCCAATCAACAGCAGAGCTATTGATCAATATATGGGTAATTATTGATCAATAATCATAAAAAAATCCTTAAAATTAGGCAGAGGGATTTATTTGTAAACCAGAGGATGTAGCATAAGGGGATGGATGTCACTGATGTGTGGGGTGACTTTGGAGTCCCTAACCCAACCAACAGCAGAGCTATTGATCAATATATGGGTAAATATTGATCAATAATGATCAAATATTCCTTAAAATTAGGCAGAGGGACTTATTTCAAAACCAGGAAATGTAGCCTAATGGGAGGGATGCCACTGATGTGTGTGGTGATTTTTTAGTCCCTAACCCAACCAACAGCAGAGCTATTGATCAATATATGGGTAATTATTGATCAATAATCATAAAAAAATCCTTAAAATTAGGCAGAGGGATATATTTGAAAACCAGAGGATGTAGCATAAGGAGAGGGATGTCATCGATGTGTGTGGTGATTTTGGAATCCCTAACCCAACCAAACTCAGAGCTATTGATCAATATAAGTGTAAATATTGATCAATAGTCATAAAAAAAATCCTTAAAATTAGGCAGAGGGTATTATTTGAAATCCAGAGAATGTAGCCTAAGGGGAGGTAAGCCACTGTTGTGTGCCGTGATTTTGGAGTCTCTAACCCAACCAACAGCAGAGCTATTGATCAATATATTGATAAATATTGATCAATAAACAAAAAAAATCCTTAAAATTAGGCAGAGGGATTTATTTGAAAACCAGAGGTTGTAGCATAAGGGTAGGGATGTCACTAATGTGTTTGGTGAGTTTGGAGTCCCTAACCCAATCAACAGCAGCGCTATTGATCAATATATGGGTAATTATTGATCAATAACTATAAAAAATTCCTTAAAATTAGGCAGAGGGCTTTATTTGAAAACCAGAGGATGTAGCCTAAGGGTAAGGATGCCACTGATGTGTGTGGTGATTTTGGAGTCCCTAACCCAACCAACAGCAGAGCTATTGATCAATATATGGGTAATTATTGATCAATAATCATAAAAAAATCCTTAAAATTAGGCAGAGGGATTTATTTGAAAACCAGAGGTTGTAGCATAAGGGTAGGAATGTCACTAATGTGTTTGGTGAGTTTGGAGTCCCTAACCCAATCAACAGCAGAGCTATTGATCAATATATGGGTAATTATTGATCAATAACTATAAAAAATTCCTTAAAATTAGGCAGAGGGCTTTATTTGAAAACCAGAGGATGTAGCCTAAGGGTAAGGATGCCACTGATGTGTGTGGTGATTTTGGAGTCCCTAACCCAACCAACAGCAGAGCTATTGATCAATATATGGGTAATTATTGATCAATAATCATAAAAAACATCCTTAAAATTAGGCAGAGGGATTTTTTTGAAAACCAGAGGATGTAGCATAAGGGGAGGGGTGTCACTGATGTGTGGGGTGACTTTGGAGTCTTTAACCCAACCAAACTCAGAGCTATTGATCAATATATTGGTAAATATTGATCAGTAATCATAAAAAAATCCTTAAAATTTTGCAGAGGGATTTATTTGAAAACCAAAGAATGTAGCATAAGGCGAGGGGTGTCACTGTTGTCTGTGGTGATTTTGGAGTCCCTAACTCAACCAACAGCAGAGCTATTAATCAATATATTGGTAAATTATGGTCAATATGCATTTAAAATTAGGCAAAGGAATTTATTAGAAAACCAGCAGTTGTTGCATAATTGGGAGTACTTCATTAATGGTTGTAGTGATTTAGGAGGGTTTACCCCAACTCAAAAAGGGGAGCCACTGATTCTTTTTGAGGGTATAAATGATTAACAAGCATTTAAAATAAATCCCCCAAATTTATCAAAATAATTTATTTAAAAAACGAGTGTTGTAGTGTGATCATGAAAATGTCATGAATGCCCAGTGATTTTGGACTCCTTATATTAAACAATATTGGAGCTATAGATGAATATACAGTTTATTAATGATTTTTAAGTACACAAATTATCCAAAATTAAACAAACGCTTTTTTTATTCAAAAGCACTGTCCCAATATGATTATGTTAATGTCTTTGATTTGTTCGTTGAATTCATAATCACAAATTGTGGCGTTATTGTTTTTTTCCCCCTCCTCATCTAGTAATTTGCAGACTGTCCCTTGCGCGCTCGCCCAGCCTCTGCTGCTCATAGAGCTCAATTGCGTCTTTTCACCGAAAGAAACGGTTTAAATATTTTACAAATGTCTTTTTTTGACATTGTAGCTGGTAGTCTGTGTTACGAAGGAGGCATAAAGGCGACTTTGGTGTTTCGACGACGTTTTATCTGAGAGGTATTGATCGCGAAAGTCCGAATCTGCCAATATCTTGCCAACTTTACTTAAGTCACACACCTGACGATCATCTTCATTAGTCTAGTTCTTCTGTGCTGGTGAGAGGGCAGCTAGTTCCCGAAATATTTTTTGTCATTGCCAATGCTCTAGTGCTTTGTACGTTGTTGTTGCCGCACAAGATCTTAAGTAATTGTACACGAAAACGCCCCTAAAGCTCTAACCCAAGAAGCGATCCTATGAGGGAGTACTGTACAGTGTTGCTGTTCAGTTTAGCAACGTGCAAAGAATAGCGCGAACAAAATATAAATCAAGCGATTGAGTTAGTCGTTTGGTTTTGGTCGCCACGCAATAAAATGTGTCCTAACGTAAGGCTTACAAATTCATTTTTAAAGCGCAACAAAATTCTCGCCTTGCGCTCAACCCCCACGCGTCGAGAGCGCCGTAGCTTTAAGAAGGGAGGCGTGGTGCTGCTGTATTGACCAACCTGACAGTCCCTCTGCAGTTCACTATCATTCAGCTGAATGAGCAGCTCATTCCAAGCAGACGTCGCCACCTCCGGCTCACACTACATTTATCCGGTGACAACATTAAGGGATTATCAGCATCATCATCATCATCACACTGCAGATCAGAACCTGGTTTCTCCGTAAAGAATCGAGGCGGTAAGTATTGTATTCCATTTTACCTGGTGAACGAGCGTGAGGTGGTCGGGTTGTGATGGTGCTGCCTATCATCTCCCGGCCGTGCCTTCATCAGTTGATGTAGCAGCAATCGCTGTCGTCGGCATGGAGTTGGTACACGTTTGAGGGCTTTGTTGCAACTAAAGACTCGTTTGACAATGTTTTTACGTTTTCAAACCCCGTTCACACCACGTTTGTTTTGTTAAAAACCGGAAATGTGAGCATGGATGCCGGTACGTGACATGTCTTTGAAGCTTGTTGAGAGGATGCAGACGTTTGCTCGCTACGAGAACCGGCCGTTGAAAATAAAACGTTTTTTTTTTTCTTTCATGCCAGGGCTGGAGAACATAGCTGTTTAATACACTGGATTGTGTGCTCTTCATTAGTCACCGTGACATTCTATTCACATCAGATATGTGCTAAAATTGCAACGAGCTTCCTTTAGGCAGCTACTTATTGCATGTATGTTTTATTTCCCGGCAGAATATGCAAATATCAAAATCTGAGACTGGTACCGCCTAGCACCCATAGAGGGCACTCTACCTCCTTATTAACGGTCATGCGTGTAAGAACTGTGCAGCAATGAGTGAAGGTTGAGTAAAGTTGAGCAATCGTATCACGTCTTCCGGAGGATTGTTTTATACTAGCCTATCATTTATTGCTTTTATATTTGAATAAACGACAAATTGTGCTGAAAACACAATTTCTTGATCCACTAGAGGGCCTGCAGGCAAAAGAACGCCCAATAAATAAATACTGTAAATAAATTTGGGTAACGGATAAGTAAATTTAAAAAAAAAAACGGATAAGTGAAGACATTCCTAACATTCCTAATGTATACTCAACTTGCTTTGTCTGAACTAATACCAACTGATATAAATCGTTACAGTTCAACTATTCAATCAGTGGGTCTGCTGTTTCACGAAGTTGAGCTAATGTGCAATGAAGTTTTTTAATGCTTAGTTGAGATGAGGAAAAGTGCTGTCACTACTTTTCTCATGTTACTTACATGATAATTTACTGTGATCCATCGTTTTCTATTTATCCTCATTTTTTTTCTTTTGCATTGCGCCACAAATTCATTCAATTCTATTATAATATGGCTGAATTTCAGCTAGCCTGCAAGATAGCTAGCTAACAGACAGACAATTTATTTATCCTTGGTGGGGAAATTCAGGCCATTAGGGAGCTTTCCTAATCGCCCCATATTGTTGCGTTGTTGTCAACCTGACTGACAGACACCCTTTCTTGGGGCCCCCAAGCCATCAGCCAGCAACAGCTAGTTCGAGGCCCTATGTAGGGGATTCAAATAGTGACATGTTGTCGTTGCACTGAGCAATGCTTTGTCATTGATATGGGCCAATGTCATGGAGGGATGAGGCTGGGGGCCCCCATTTCATCTTAAGGCCCAAGACCTGGGGTACTTTCCCCGAGAGCCCTTTTGCGTTGAAGTTCTGAGATCTGGGGTTCTAATCTAGGATCTGTCCTTTTCATGCGACATTTGCAATTTCTCCCCCCACTTGCATGGGTTTTATCGTGGTACAACAGCTTTTTCCCATATTACAAAATCAAAATTTGTAGGTTAAGTAAAGACTAGATTTTTACAACTAAAATGATGCGTTCATGATATCTGCGGTTGCTGTTTACTTATTTGCAGGCCTCAATAGCTCTTAAAACTCAATCTGTAACTCAAAGAGGATGGGGAGGTATGGAGCCATTTAATCCTACTGAACATCTGGCAGTGATGCTGCAATGTGTCCTCTTACTCAGCTGACCAGGCTTTATAAGCAGTGCACATCGCCAAGCACACATTTGTCCCCTCCTCCCCATGGTCTGCCCCCTCCTCCTCCACACACAGCTTTCAGTCAGCATCTGCCACATTCTGCCTTATTTGTTGCTCACGAGCACCATACTAAGACCCGGTGATCCGCTGATATGTGCTAAGGCTGGAAAATGTCACGACACAGAAATGACTTTTTTTGTTTGTAATGCGGTAGTACTATTAGACGAGTCACCAAACACCACAGGTTTGTATTAGTGGACCCTGATGAGGGTGGATTTATTGGGGAGCTTTTGTTCTTGTTGGATATATGTATAATAAGTAGAATCAATTTCAAAAGTAAGGTTGTTCTTAAATTTTTTAATGAACAGATTTCTAAATTTCAATCTTGATCGCCTGAAGTTGAATGCTTGTAAATGAGATTTTCTCGTTAATTCTATCTTTTAGCTCCTCTAGATGTTTATAGGTTTGTACTCTTAAAACTCCATGCCATTTAAGGAATTCAAATTAATAACCCACAGTTGTAAGGATATATTTTGTGTGTGTGTGTTTTTAATTGTACTGCAGAATAGGAATATCACTGTTTTCTCACTAAATCTGTTCATGTGTGCATGTAAGCCACGTGAATATTTCAAGCTTTTAAACTATAAAAGCATACTATGAAAAAGGGGGCTTGCCTTCCAGTTCATCTGAAGCAGCTGTTACAGCAGTTTGGCAGGAGGTTTTTTTTTTTTACATCCAATGTTTTGATTAGCTAGCGCAATCCTCTTCCAGCTACCTGTGCGTTTCCGAAGGAATAGAGGAAAGAAAAATAAGTCTGGTCCAAGAGTAACAAAGCCCCTTGGCTGACATTTGCTGCTTCTGGCTGTACCCTTTCTGACTGAGAAGGATATAGAGAATTGGGTTGTGTTTATATTGCTGGGGGTAGAAAGATGACTTTTGGAGCCTTGCTCAGGTGACACGGTGGCATACATTAGCAGGTAACCAAGCAGTCTGCGCTTGACACTGGAGTGTGCAAAAGTATAAGCTTTTCTGCCACAATGCAGTGAGGGGTGGCACAGACTCATTTTTCAGCCATCTTTACGCAAAGTGGAGTAGTTCACTTCACCTTGGTTTTGGTCTTCAGGTACGATCAAGCCTGTGCGACATGAGCTAATCTGTTGATGATACTTAGAGATTCAAGAGTTTTATTGTCATATGCATAGTAGCGCCACACAATTAAATTCTTATTCTGTTCACTTCCCTGAGTAGACTAACATTCCTCAAAACAGCAAATAAGAAAGTAGGCAATTAAAAAGAAAAGTTCAAAGGCAATGAGGGCAGTGACAATGAAGCCATGTGATAATACTTCTTCACCAAATCGATCAGTTCTATCTTCCCATAAGAGAAGGATGACAAAACAACAGTATAGTACAAACAGGGTTGCCACTGGGCAGTCCAGTATAATTCAATTTACAATGCCCCTGTTTGGATTGGTAATCCTGATCAGTCTTATGTTTACTGCACTGTGTAGGCTTGGTGGGGCTGTTTTGGCTACTTCAGTTATGCGGACAGCATGACATGTAAACAGCAAGACCACCTGTAAAGACAAGTGTATATTTCTGTTGTAATCCATTTTATTATTGTTAATATAAAAAATAGGATTATTATATATTGACCAGCCCTATTAAATGTGTGTGTCATTAACATGTCACAGCACGTGGCTGCCTCCTCATGCTAATCACTGCTTCAGCCTGCTTTTCCTCTACAGTATGTAGTGGCATTGCAGACTGCTTGTATGCTTACTACAATTCCTGGCATACGGTTTAAGAAAGAGGTCTGGGAGTAATTAGCTGTTAAGGCATAATCTTATTCCAGACACCGCATGTTGTGTCTGTTAAAAGTGATCCCCCTACCCCCAATGCTCGCTAAAGCCCTCTCCTCTCAGTCCTTAGTCATAGATGGTGATGTTCCTGTCCAAACCTAACCCTTAAAACCCTGACTTGAGTATGTACAAAGATATAGAACACTGGATTTTGCTGAGCTTTAGTTTTGAAGCATGAGGCAACCATATTTTTGGCTTCATGAAGTACATTCCCATAATGTGCATTTGACCTTCCAACTATCTGAAGAGGAGTACATAATTTATGTCCTATTGCAAAATAGTCTGACCCAGCTGTCATGCAATAAGATTCACATTGAGGACCACAATGTAGATAGATCACAAGAAGCGACATAATGAAAAAGCATTTTCAATATCTTATGTTCAATTTTAGTGTATTATCAAAAACGTGTTGTTGTTTTTTTCTTTCATTTTTTTAATGAGAAGAGGTTAGAATAAATATACAGCTTCAACTACCAATAAAAGATTCACTGTCTAAAAAATGTTTGACCAAAACAGGCTAAAAAAAACACATTTTAGTCCTCTCTCATCTATTTTTACCAATTATATCAATTAGATCATTTCTTGTCATCAAACTGTTTTTGGATGAATGTCACTCTCAGAAAAGATGTTTTCTTTCACACACAAGTCATGGCCGTGTTGTGGATTGTGAGAGAGCACAGGAATGCATATGCGTACGGTATGTATAGATCGTGTCATGGTATCGAGTCCTGTCATCTTTTATTGGCAAAACATACTTCCATAACCAAAATGAAAATTTTGCTTTCATCAGTACACAAAAAAAACCCTACCACATCCAAATGTAAAAACATTTTGGGGAACATAGGCCTTTTTTATTTGTAGTGTTTCTAGAATTATTTTCACAATAGAAAAATAAACCAAAAATAAAAATAAGCCGATAGAACGGGCACCTAATAATGTACTGCTGCTCTTCTTGAGACTAGGCCTTGCTCCAAAAAGTGTGAGAGCCTTACTGTGCTCTCACACCTGTGTGCAGAGTTTCCTGAACAAACTTTGAACTGGTAGTGCCCCAATCCTGCCGCTAAATCATCTCTAGGAGACTCAATTGAACCGCTTCCCATGAATATTCTTGATTATGTAAATGGTGATGCATTTGATCCAATTTGTCAAGCCTACTCAGTCTGGATTGACCTGTAGAGATTGCCGATGGGTAGAGGGCTGCAATAGGTTCTGGTCTCTTTCTTCTAGACAGTTGTAAAGCTCTTGTTTGCACATACATACCTGACTTTGAGAGGAAGTGCGGCTCAACAGAAATGTGTCATAGGGCAACCTCTTGGCATTAGATGAGAATGTGGCCCAACCAGCTCTGAAGTTCATTCATAACATTTGTCATATGCCTGTTGTTGAATTGAGAAGCATTCTTTAGAATTTGTGATCCATTACGAAGGAGTCTTACCGGAATATGAACTCTTATCGCGCTTAATTTTTTTTGACCCTCAGTCTTCATTTGATTTCTTCTGAGTTCCTTCTTATTCTAGATGAGGTAAAACAATTTCTTGACTGTGACTGTGATTTAAAATCCAATTTATGCTATCATGGACAGAGACTTTGTTATGTGTTCTTTGTCATTCATGGCATTTCATTGTTAGCCATAGCACAGGCCTTTGTAGCTGCAGTAACAGGTTGGGAACAGGTGCACACCAAGTAATCATGTTTGTGGACTTCAGTTATGTGTTCACCACCATCCTCCCTGAACTCTCAGAGATTCCAGATCAATGTATCTTCTACTAGCTGCCAGTGGATCCACAACAAAATCAATGCAGGCCTTCTCAAGAATGTGTCCTCTGCCAACTGTTCTTCTAATTCAGACATGACTGCACTTCAATGCAACCAATTGTCAAACTTCTGAAGTTTTCAGATGACACCACAGTTGTCTGTCTCATCAAAGACGGCGACGAGTCTGCACATCGACAACAAGTCTGGTGGCACGTTCAACACTGTCGAGATGATAGTGGAATGACATAAACATTCTTCACAACAGCTTCCCCCCATGCTGTACAACAGCCCTGTGTCGACGGTCAAGACTAAATTCTTGGGAATTATAGACCCCAGGACTTGAAGTGGGAGACCAATATCAACTCCGTCCCCAAAAAGGCCTACTAAATGACATACTTCTTGTAGAGGCCTGGCCTACTACAGGGGCTGCTGATGTATTACTGCCAATACATGAAACAAATCTGACTGCAATGGACAATAAGGACTGGCCATGATCTTTGATACTCCTTTACCCAGTTTTGAGGCATTGCACGCTTAAACAACCAAGATTAAGGCTGTCTAAACTCTCATGGAACCACCACAGAAGGCTCTCCAGCACGTTCCCTAATGTAGGCTTTCTGCAATTATGAACACTGAAACCAGAAGACATTCCAAACACTTCTATTATTATTAACCCCCTAAACACGTCACGTGCCGATTTTACATTTGCTATATGACAGTATTACTGTATTCGTTATTGTACCTTCAGCATTCTGAATGTTTGCCAAATTGTTGTGCTCAAGGACTCTATTGTTTGCTGCACACATGTTGTCATAGTTGCCGCACTCTTGGTCACTTCATTTTGCCCTTTACTCTCAATATTATCGACATAGCTGTCATTGTTGGGACTGCTAAATCACCAAACCTCTGTACCTACTGTTTTAGTTGTAATACTCGAGTGACTGAAATGATCAGAGGCAAATTTCTTTAGTTTTTACATACAAAGATTAATAAATCGGATTCTGGTACTGGTAAATTGATTTCCATGTTTTGAGGAATTATTTTGGAGACTGCTTGTTGTAATTTGCATAGTATTAGTGATGATTAGGGCTTGCCAAAAGTATGTTGATATTCAACAGTCATTGCGATTTTAATCATTGAACCCAACAAACTTTTAAAGGTTTGAAAATAAATCCTGTGTAAAATTTTTTAACACTGATAATGTCTGTTGATTTTTTTAATCTGTTTTAAGGTAAACATGCATAGCTTGTGCATAACTTGCCTAAACGTCACAATGAACTTAATTTTTCCTTATCTTTTATGATTCTATACTGTAGGTTTCAATCTTTATTTATTTTCAAGTGTTGAGGCAAAGGGTGGTAGGAAAATGGCTGGTGCTGAATGAATTAAGTTAATATTTTACCAGCCTTGTTCCCAGCCTTGGTTCACTTAACCTTACACACTTTTTCAACCCCCTGCAGTTTACATGTGTTGTTGAGATTCTAAGTCTCCTTGCATTCAGTTTCCATCAGTAGGCTGCAGGATGATGGTTGAGAGGAGAGTGTCCAGTAATAGACCTCCTGCCTCCTTATACTGAGCTAATAATAGTCCATACTAAAGAGAAAGCACCACATTGGTTCTGTCAGATGAAGCAAGAGAACAGATTGGCTGGTGGAGGTGATTGTGGGGCTCCATTTGGGACATGTGCGCTTGAGCACAAAGCAGCTCTTTCACTTGGGATCTGGAGCACATATGGAATAGTTTATCAAAACTCCATAACGTCAACCCCACAGTGCTCTCCTGCCAACAGGTTCCCCTTCACCTACAGATCTCAAATTCGGCGTGCTGCTGAACTGAGCTCGTAGTGTTGAATTGGGCAGTGTACATGCACTCCTGCTTACTTTTCAGATGAGAAATATATTTGATTTTGAGGTCAACCCAAACTAATAATATTTTAAAGAGAAAAATGGGCCTACAACATGACATTTTTTACTTTGCACAGTGTAATATGTGCATATACTGTATATTACATTTGACACATTGACAATTTAATTTCTTATTGAATATAACTTTTAGCCTACATATTTCTAACCAGGGAGTAAAACGCCTTGTTTGCAGAGACCACACCTCTTACCCTGTGGCTGCCGCGCCTCCTTTGTGACGTTATTCAGTGCCAGGGGGCCATGAAAGATGAGTTCTTCCATCATCCAGACAGCTCATTCTCACAAGGCTCGCAGCTGACGGAGACTATTCGAACAGTGTGAATAACTGACGAAGTGTAAAATGGCATCAATACACCACTCTCACTAACATGCGTTTCTCCTATCAAATCAGTCCCCGCGGGAAACCAATAAGCATAACAATAGTTTAGACTGTCGGTGAATTATTTACTACTACTATTACTTAGAAATGCATCAATGACGTAAAATAACACTTATGGGACTGTTAGAGTGTGAGAAATCGACATTGGAACATGGTTAAAAGCTCCAAAAAGTTTACTTTTCAGGTGATGGCCCCTTTAATGCTCCAGTTTGATGCTGGTCTGTATTTACAAGTTATTTTGATAGATGTGCTTATATTTATTTATTTTACATGTAATTAGAACCTGTTTTCAAAGTGGACCTTTCCTGAGTAATGAACTTCACTTTGAAATTCAACATTTGTACTGTCGATACTTTTAGGAGCATGCATTTTGCATTACTGCCAATTACATTTGGCGCCTGATAACTATTGTAATTATTGTTATCCGGCTTTATATGTTTGCTCTGTGTCGAACGATTGGAAACCTATTTTAACTCTAACACTATGTGCCTCTATGACATCAGCTTGAAAAATTGTCCGCTAAACTGCACAGCTGGGTGTAGATAACAGCCCAGCATTGATGTTTATTTCTTGTCTTTCTGCATTCCTGCTTCATATTTATAATATCCAGCATGGGGGGATGAGGAGGGGGGTGTTACATCCATAAAAGGAAGTTTGAAGACTTTCGTTGACCCACTGGAAACAAGGCATGCATATCAAATTTTTCTCTCAAGATGTAATCTTACAGCAGTCAAAATGCAGAAATTAGGCTCTTATACACCTTATAGTCCCACTTCACACCCATTAATACAGAGTCATTGAGCAATGTGTTGGGTTCTGCAATTAGATTCCATGGGTTAGCTAAACTCTGCCACTACTTTGGCTCAGCTTCAAAATTTTAATGACAACATGGTAGGATAGGATATTTCAAAATCAAAACAAAATTTTGCTTGACTGCCAATTATAATCCATCAAGGAGATGTTCAACTCACCGTCTGTTTAATTATTATTTTTATTATTATTGCATGACTAAGCCTGAAATCTGCAACATTTAATGTCTGATAAATGATAGCCTAGTTTTATGCAGCTAATTTGCCAAAACGAAAATCTGTGCATGACCACTTTTGGTGTCGCTAAGAATGTTTGACAAGTTTTCAATTAGAAATTACACAATCAAAAAATAAAGTGTATCATGTAATGTAAATGTAATTCATGAATACTTGTTTGTAAAATTCATAGAAAATCACCAATGTTTTACCTCTTGTAAGCTATTTGCAAAACAGGCTGGTGGGCTACTCATGTGATATTTGGGGGTTACCTGGTGCCAGCGGGCACCACGTTGGTGACCCCCGAATGTTTAATGACATCGAGAAAGCATATCTGGCCAAATTTAAAATGAAAGTTCAGTCAACACAACCAGCTTGAGACAGCAATATTAAGCTATAACATCTTACTTTTAATTAATATATTATTTACTTACTTTACAGCACCAAGTAAACACTGCAAATAAGGAACTGATGCGACAGAAAACTTTTCTGTAAAGTAATGGTGCACCTCAAAATTTTGATAAAACATGATAAAGCACATCAAATGTATGCAAGGTCTATTTTTAATGTTTGCGTCCAACTAATTTTTTAAGTTACCCTAATAGTACATACCATCACCCTATTCATTTTGCACAGTTTACATAAAGCAGCAAGCAGTCTGACTGAGCATGAACCCGTTTGTTCCGTGTTATTGTAACTGTCAGATCTTCATTCCACTCCCTTCCGTTCTTCCTCCTTGGTCCTTTTTGCTGGCCTGCATGAATCTGTTTGTGTTTTTGATTGTGGGAAAATTTCCAGACACTCGTGAGAGTCCCCTGCTCTCAGGACCGTCTTTTCCCGGGAGGCCCCTTTGGCTTACAGAGACAGAGTCCCATCACTGCTCTGGGACCTTTCTCCTAGCAACCCATAGTGATAGCACAACTGGCAGAATTCTTTTTTGTTTGTTTGTTTGTTTGTTTTTTGTGGCCAATCACTTTCACTTGCTTCACTAACAAAAATGCAATTTTTTTTTCGGACAAACGAGATAAATTATGCCTCAACAATGCAGTAAAAGGTTTTGACATAAAAAAACAAATAACAATCCCTTTTTAATAATCACCTCAGTTGGTGATACCCAATGCAACCTGGGTTGTTATTGTGACATACTGTTTGGGAATTTGCCACACTTTTTTGGGGGGAGCAAGAGTGGACTAATCATTAAAAGAAAGTATCTCACCCACAGCTGGATTTTGAATCGGAAGTAAAAATCAGTGTAAAAATGTAAAAAGTACGCAATTTATTACATTTCTTTGAGTTGAATAGTTTATGGGTAGAGATCGACAATTTGCTTTTTTTCAGGCCCGGGGGGGCGGGATTATTCTCCTGGCCATATATGACTTTTACCACTGATTGGCTCTGGCTCCTGCGCGACGAACCAATCAGATGTGACTGGTGACACTACAGGAGCGAGGCTCTACTACACAGTCAGCGAAGTGCATGATCAGAGACACATAAAGATGAAGTTTATCATCTGTAAGATAATTAAAAATAGTCGATGCTGATATGCAACAATATGGCGGTATCAACTCTGATGATCTGCCAATAATTGGTCTATCCAAGTGTAGATGCATCTCACTTGCTAATATTATTTACAACCAAGCATTTTTTCTTAGATTGACTTTGTTTGAGCAATTTTAGGATATTAACTGTCAGGCTTACACGCCACATTTATTAAAGTAATATGATTATGTATAGTTTAAAGCTCGATTGTCGGATAAAAACCACTGCCAGTTACCTTTACTGTGCTCTACTGGCACGTGCCCAAATACTAATGCATCATTAGCTTTAACTGTCATCTCATTGTGTTTGAGCAATGAGATGGATGAGTGAACGCAGGTGGAGATCTCAAAAATGATGACGAACGGCTCTGTCTTTTGGCTATCGAGTAACAAAACAGATGAACATGGATCTGAATGCTGGACCTGAGCCATGGATCCTTCATCACTCGTACTTTTTTTTTTCCTCTCCAAGAGCTTCTTTTGACCAAGTGAAGGACCGTGTGGTTGGAAACAGCTAAAGCATTCACAGGCCGTATGAATAGAAGCCTGTCTCTAGAGAGCCTTTCTAAAATGGGTTCTTTTGCTTTTATCCTTTTGGAGAGGCAGATTGATCTCACACAGGCTCACTTCAAATGGACTGTTGAAAGGGAAGGTGTTTATTTGTACAGCATTATAACGCACCATTTACCAGTTTTAGCATCTGTTGGTGTTCATCATTTCTAACCACCATAAGGCCATTCTCTTTGCCTTATTTTCATGTGCAATAGAGCCTCTAACCATTGCTTGATTCCTCTCATTGCTTGTTGGCTTTGAGCTCCTCTTCCTTCTTCAGTCAATCTCAAATAATATTTTGATGTAGATTTTACATCCTGTTTTCATTTAAAAGCTTTTGTAGATAAAAGGAAAGTCAGAGCAAGGAAGCCTGTTAAAACAGTTTGTAGACATCAGGTGAACCTTGGCAATGTCCCCAAAGTTACTTAGAACCCCCTCTTTTGCTCATGAAAGAAGTCTGTTTGATTTGTGTTGTCTCCCCCTCAACTGTCCTTGAAATAATATAAGCGAGAAACTATTTGCTGTTGGAATTCAGGAAGTATGTGGGTAAATAAACACCAGTAGCAAATCGAGCACACAGAAATGACCCAACCATGTCTTGTCTTGGAAAAAAGGTAATAGGATATTTGTGGTCAATTTCTTAATTGTCTGTAAATGGTCATTTAGGATCATTAGGATCAGCGTTGGGCAAGTTACTTCAAAACTGTAATGCATTACTTATTGCCGCCATTTCAAAGTAATTAGTTACATTACAATGTTACTTTATTTGAAATGGAAGGCATTACACTACTACTGCGTTAGTATTATATTACTTCCACCAACGGAACTGGAGGGGGGCACCTCTAGGTTAACAATACATTGTAATGCATTGCATTACTCTCATTTGTACTAAATAAAATATTAAAATTTTTGTTGTGTGTAATGCATCACACTTGCGTGTTACAGCAAAAAGTAATGCATTACAGTAATAATATTATTTTTGGAATGCATTACTCCCAAAACTGATTAGGATTAAAGGCCCACAGCGCCATCCATAGTCCATGTCTGAATTTTGTTTGTTTTTTGTGGATAAGAGCTTCTCTATGCTAATGTGGTGGTGGCAATGGTTGCTGTTGCCTTTTGCTAATAAGGTTTTACGTCATCTAGAAAATTCCCTGTACCAGTGTAGCTAAAACAGCAAGCTTTGCATGTGTGCTGAGAAGTGCATTCTGCCAAAAATGGGATGATAGTGAGATGACTAATCCATGGGCCACTGTGTGCCAAACCATCTGAATCAGTGTAAGCCTGAAAGCTCCAAGAGGTGAATTTTTGGGGGGGGTCACTTCACCCCAAATAATCCATCTCTTGGAGCTTTGAAGCATGCACCAAGTCATTGAGATGGTTAATATTTTGTAAAGCTGTCCCAACCAAATACCATCACATTGTGTGGCAGCCGCATAGATTAGCAGTGCCATGTTGCATGAGCAGGCTGAAAGATATTTGGATTGTTGGAGAAAGCCGAAACGGATGAGAGACAGTGCAGTGGCAGGGATGTGCGCACTTGACCACATTTGTTTTAATTCATGCAAGCAAGGGGGGTTGGCTGAGCTGTATTAGGACAGACTACACCACCATTACAGACATTAATGCAACTTTTTTAAACATTCCCCCTTAAGAACCACTGCACAAACCAGTCAGTGACCCTTGCTACAGTACATGTTATTAAACATGTTATTAAGTCTTAAAGTCAAAATATCTAAGATTTAGCAACAATTGTGCACCAAAAATTCAATTCATTCATTAAAAAAAACGACAAATTCCAATTACTTTTTCATATAATCATAGGTTTCATGATCGATAATTATATTACACTAGTTACACCGAAGCTGACATGTTTTGTGAAAAGTCTTGTGAACTGTAGTCTCTCTAAGACACCGTAGTGTGCGTGCTTTGCAGACACCACTTGATGTTGATAAATCTTACACATTGTCCCTACACAGACTGAATGGAATTTATTCGATGAGAATCAATCAAGATTTTCTAGTTGGAGTGAGTTGCCTATTCATTTAAGTCCTTAAAATGACAAGTTATTTGCTATACCTCCAATAAGCTTCTTACTTGACAGTGAGCAATATACATTAAAAGGAAAACGAGATGAGAGCAAAAACACAATGACATTTTCACAATTTCGGTAATTCCTGAGGCATATTTGTTGTGAAAATAATCAAATACTTTTTCAAAATAAATCCAAATTGGACTCAACTGCTTGTATTTATTTTATATTTGTTGGATCAGCACAATGTGTATTGGTCTTGTATCTGCTGCCAGGTTGCCTTGGTAACAGATTGCAGACCTAGGAACGTTTTTTTGTGGAATACTGGATTGCAGTAGGACATTTAATGCATTCTTTATCCTGCTATTCCACCCAAACTCTTGCCCTGGTCCATGCAACAGAATGGAAGAAAAAGCTGTTTTTTTTTTTCCTCATTGTGCATGCTTACATGGAAGCAATGTTGATAGGAGTTTTGAATATTAGACACTGATCATAAATCTGCTACTTAGTGGTGTTTAATGCATTGCCATGCTCAAGAATCCATTTCAACTTATCCATTTCAAATTATTTTCTATTATACTGCATGCCTAACAGGCCTTAAGGTACAAGGAGACTAAATTTCCTTTATGAATTTGAGGAATTTTTAATATGTGTGTCTCTACTTTTCGTCAGTTCCTGCAATGTATGAGCAAAACAAAATAATGCATGCCTAACTGAGTTACAGTCTTCTAATTGGCACTTGCATGTGCTTACATATCCAGCCTAGTTTGGTCTGTTGGTTCAAACATTACATTCAATGAAACTAAATTGAGGTTAGTCTTGGTCGCCTTAAGGAGAGTTCTTTGATTTCTGCTGATGGATCCTTCTATTTCCAAATTCCACCCCTCCTTTCACCATTGAGGTAATGATTGATCATGACTATGAAAATAGCTGCTGACTTGGGTTTAACGATGAAAAATGTCTTCAAGAAAGGCCTCTACATCATAAAGTGCACCCGTGTTGGGTTTTATGATCATTATCGTGTCAACTCGCACTATTGTCTCGGGAAGGGAACAATGTCAAACATACGGAGGATGAGGAAGGAAACCTAGACACAAGAAAGAAAAGTGTGTTGGAGTGGGAAGTGGTGGTGTGTTGACCCACATTTTTGTTGCACCATGCAATGGGACAACAATAGTGTAGGCCTGAGCATTTAATTTAAATAGAATGTAATTGGGACCAGCTGGTGATTGTTTCAGCGAAATCATTTCTTTTTAGTCCTTTTGTTTTCATGTTCCTACTGTGATAAGGAATATAACATCAAAACATGTCTTGATATGACTAAACTAGGGTGTAATAAAAGGAGTATAGGTGTTACTTTTGCCTCCCTAGTAGAAATGTTTATGTGCAAGGGTTCTAATTCTGAATTGTGTAGTGCAAACTATATAAACAGTGACTTATAGTCTTATTGCTGTTTTCAAATTTGATATGGTAAACTTCCACATTGATTGAATTGATAGTATTAGCTGATCCCCTTGTAGATTCCTAAAAATTGAAATGATCTGATGTGGTCTGATTGCTTCCTCTTACTGTCTAGCATTTTAGAAATTCTTGTCCAGGAAGCATTGGCTTTAGTACAGCGTTGTTAAAAACACTTGCCTGTTGCCAGGACAAGAGCTCCGTGACTGAAGTGGATTTTGAGTGGAAAATTTCATCTTTGAGACAAAGGGCATTTTTAAAACAAACAAAAATCTAAAGTTTAACTGTTCTCAAGATTATCTTGATGAGGGGCCCTGGTTTTCCACCCCAGGCCTTCAATTACATCATAATTATTCCTAAATTAACATGCCTCATGATAAACTCATAATGATACCAGGGCTTGAGAATCCACACATATACATTTCCCTTAATACGTATATGCTAATCAAACAGCATTTACTATCCAGAGAATTTAAAATCCATAATTCTTAGTATTTTTGATATTGAATTGTTACCATTGAGTTAATAACTTAATTATTCAAACACGTTTTAAAAACACAAATGTTAGCCTTCTCCAATGTGGCACAGTGCCTTATTGTTTGAATATAAATTCTGTGCGTTTAAGGTCCATCATAACGTCTTTTTCTATGGACATAATGGAGGCTAATGCTGAAAGCCACGTTTGTCATGTTTCTGGCACAGGTTTTAAAGTGTACCTCTGGAGCTGGAGACTGAACTTTTATTCTTTTGGTTAATGCTGAATGCAATACCCTTTGCTGATCAAAACAGCTGTCTAGAGCAAGTTGTCTTTTACCAAGAGACAACCAGTAAAAGCAGTGAAAGCCACATGATCCACTTTTGCAAAGATAATAAAAAATGGATGCTGATGAACAGAATCTGACAGAGTGCTCCTTCATGTTAGAAGCTTGCAAATCAGATTGACGAATAGCATGGCTGACCCCTCTTGCCATGTATGACAGCTGCTTAAACTCTGTGTGGTTGTTAGGAACGCAAGACACGTGGGCCTGACTAATTGGTATGGGTCAAAGTTTAACTGGGTTTTGACCCTTTCAGTTGCTGGAGTTTTTGGACTTGCCATGTTTAGGTGTTTTCTCAGAGATGTGCAGATGTTGCTTATATTGGAATTGCAAAAAGTCAAGTATTTCTTAAACATTCTTGCTTTCAACGAAAATGTCCTCCCATCACTTGCATCTGTAGTCTCTGGTAATACAACCTTGACTCTTCTGACAGCTCGGTCTGTGTTCAATGGCAACATTGAGTTCATAGAGTTCATAGCCTCATACACTAGGCTAAAGGTGAAGGAAAAGGTCACAAAACTGTGAGCACAGTCTTGCACCTGTTCACTGGGGACCTACTTTAGCCAGGCAGATGATTCCCAGATGTTCTTGTGGCAGCTATTACTATGTGCAAGGAGCGAGTGGAATAAGACTACTGTATTTCTTGTCTGATATTTAGAACGGCATTCTTCAGACATGCTTCACCATACATGAACAAATGCAATACTTTGGAGAGGTTTAAACCTTTTTTTGATTCACAGCATTGTAAAGGAACAATTTACACCTGGATAGGTCCTGATGGAGAGTTTAAAATATTTTCGGGGTTCACTTTCCAGTCATCCCCTCAAATGGTTTGCGCTTCATTCTTTGACCAGAGGGATAAATGTCAACACTGAAAAGTAGTGACTGCTGTACAGCTGAAGTTGCACTTTGCAGATAGCTGTTCCCTTGTTGCCACTTAGAATAGCAAGTGGAATATGAAAACCATATTTTCAAGTGGAAGCATCTGGAAAAAGAACAAGACCCATTCACCTTGGGTTTGCCAGCAGTTCATTTTTTTAGTGTTGTCCAGTCAGCTTCCATCATTTAAATTTGCTCACCTGAATTCTGGTGTTTAAAGAAGCCCCTCATTTGGTATGTAAAAGGACTGTTTACTTTTTTTAAGCCGGCACACAATGAAACCTTGTGTACAACTACAGTTTTGTTTGCTTTTTGTTTTAGCTTATTGCTGAACATACATAATTTGAATCCATGAACTATAACAAACATTGTGCATCCATATAAGGATGTTAGATTGAATATACCACTGATATTATTGCCCCCTTGCCTACCAAAAACCATTTTATATGGGTGATCAGTTAATAGGCCTATAGATTATTCCCTGGTCTGCACAAATTTGCAAGATAATGGTTAACGTCCTGCACTATAAAAATAAATTGTTGGTATGATTTAAACCAACATTGTGGGTTATTTGTATGACTATCAAGGTAAATTAAATCGTTACTGTTCAAGACCACAAAAATGGCATGTCTGCAACAATTAGCATTGCAAGGTGAATGAAATTTTCAACACTTTTAATAGACTATAATTTGTCACAAAATACACACACACACACACACACACACACACACACACACACACACACACACACACACACACACACACATCTTGACTGACCACTCTTATAGATTTTGTAAACAAATATAAAATTCACCAGAATGTGACTCACAAGGTTATAGGTCAATCGATGACATCAGTGATTTTCATGGAGACACCATGAGTCAATCGAAGGAAACGTTGTATCACAGCGAGAAGATGACGACATTTAGCTAGCATAAGTTCAGGCAGACAGCAGAGGTACTGTGGAGCAAGCAGCTGGCTGACCTCTGACCCTGTCCAGTCTGCATCAGGACAAAAACACAGACCATCAGCACTTTTACAAAAGACAAAAAGGCAGTCCAGTGTGAGCTGGCCAGTACATGGCTTGAATAAATGCCTGTTTACGCTGAGTTAATGTGGCATAAAAACGGGTATTTGTGTTGGATGTAGAATGGGTGCAGAGCAAATTGGCCAGAAGGAAGATGGAGAAAGGTTATAAAGGCAGCAAAACATCAGCAGGAATTTTGATATAAACTCCGTAGTACAGTAACTGCAATTATATTGTGCTTTTTGGTTGTTTTCCTTTGTAAGGATTTTTGAAAGATGGGATTTCCATATTGTAATCTAGAATGAGAACAAAGAATAAAACATGGTCATTTGCCATGTTGGCACCACTCTGACCCTAACCTCCATTGGGGAGATTGTGTCCACTGCCAAGTTTATATCAAGTTTGTGTATAGTTTTTCATCCAGGCGCTCGGCTTAGACTCTAGCAGTGCATTTTTTTACCGAACTGACTGACAGTCAACCTGACAGCTTCTCACTGCACACCTCTGTGTTTGGGTTAGAACGTGGCTTATGCGATGAAACTGGTTGTCAGTCAGTTACAGTATTTGCCATGCAATCTAATTTTACGAGGGTCGACCCAAAAGTCCTTCCGTTTAAAGTAATTACACAACGAACACTGCAGGATTACCACAGTAAAGCTCATATCCTTGGGTCACACATCATGATCATGTGGACATACAAATAAGGATGAACTGACAATTTTCTTTAGTGAAAGATACTCTTGTTCAACTGGAGAGAAGAATCTTTTACCAGCAATGACACTATTTGTTGATTTTTGCATTGACTAGCAAAATTATTTTACAAAACGGTGTTAGGATTGATCACATATTTGGAGATTTCCTTTTTTCCCTTTTAAGGATAAGCATATTATCCTTGAGGAGATTCTAGACGCTTAATTACAATTGTGATGAAGTGCAATGTGGGGGAATTTTTGCATCTTGGTGAGCTGAAATCCAAAGGGCTCATAGCCTGCATTCAAACGTAACTGGCCAGCAACTTGTGTTTTTGTCTTGCTGACTCGCATGATTGATATTGCATCAGACAGTTGATTTTGCAGGCAAGGTGATGTATTTTATTTCAGGATGACCCATGCACTCGCAACAATGACAACTTTCTATTTGGCAACCTCATGCAACCCTGATCATATTGGCCAGTGCAAAGTGAATTTGACGTGACCTCCATTATCACCGCAAGCTACTGCGTCACAAAGATGACACCTGTCACCTGACCCCTGATTGCATGGAGTTACAGGAACATCATCAACCTCTTGTCTGATTAGACTTCAGGGAATTCTCTTTTCTTGTGAGTGATATGTTGTTCCTAATAAAATGCAATTGGTCATGTTGGCTTATGTGATTTTGAGTGTGTGCCAGGATTGAGATGCCATGTCAGGAAGAGGGATTTCCTTTTGGTGTTGTGAAGGCCCACCCACCAACTACAGGCCGTTTAATAAGGGAATGGGAAGCGTGGAGATGAATTGTGGGTGTAGGTGTAGTAGGCCATTGGCTCTAAAAGGTCATTTCCTGTTTATATGGGGATAAGAGGCTATAGAAAATGGATGGATGGATTTTTGACTCTCACACCAGACACAAGTGCACATACCATATGCTGTGTGATATATAATGTAAATGTCTTTTCCTGAGAACATTTGTATCATCCATGCAGTCACAGCCGAGGTGCTCATTGCTCCACTCAGTATGTTAACTGACGAGTTATAATTAGAAACTGAAATGACTAGATTTATCAGTCTGGGACAAAAATAATATTTTTAAAGTCCAGTTTTAAGCTAGCCAGTAAGCAGCGGTATGGTGTAAGAGCACTTCTCAATTCAGCCTTTACCATACTGGGACTTTTGATGACATATTATATTCATAAGATATATGAGTATGTATATGCGTTTAAGACACGAGGTGGTTAAAATGCATTCAAACTTTTCAAACTCAAGCAGGATAATTTATTAATTAGTTTAAAGCCATCTATCCGTTATCCAAGCCGCTTAGCCTCACGAGGTTCACGGGCATGCTGAAGCCTGTCGAGCAGTCATCGGGGTGAAGGTGGGGTTCACCTTGAATTGGTTACCAGCCAATTGTAGGGCGTACAAAAAAACATTTATTATTTCTTCATTATCACCTATTATTTAGTGTATATCCATCCATCATCTTAACAGCTTATCCTCACAAGGGTAACAGGAAACACACAAACAACCATTTACACACATATAATCACACATACGGACACTAGAGTGTCCAATATCAATGTGGGAGGAAACTGAAGTACCTGGAGAAAACCCACGCAAGGACAGGGAAAAACATCTAATCTGCAAAAGATAGCTGAAAACAAAAAGTGCTTCCTAGATGGTGTCACAACTTGTAGTTAGACTGTTTTTTTTTCATGGCCAGTGTAAAACAGAGAAACTGGAAAAATCTCAGCACCGGTTCAGAAAGGGTGACAAGGAAGCTTGTGGTTCAGGGCGTGGAAATATTTTCCCCCTCATATGCATGTACACTGGAAAAATCATAATATTACCTCATGAAATTTGCATGACTTATGGCATGTACTGTACTTTCTGCGGTCACTGTCAAATGGGTTAAATTTAGATTTCGAGTTTACATCTTTGTAATGGAAGTGAATCGCAATAACTGTATATGAATCTGCATATGGTTGTTGCAAAAAGGATGCAATACCAAAAATGGGAAATGATTATTGAGAGACCCATGGTGAGAGTGGGAGCTGGAAATGGGGGCGGGACAGAGAAGAAGCAGGGACGATGTCAGCAACTCAGCTCTCAGCTCTGTCAGCTGAGTGCCACATCTAAACTCAGAGGTTCAGTGAGGGAAAGCAGACTCAACACAGCAGTTTTGTCCAGAAGTCAAAGTGGAACCTAGAAATGTCTTGGAAATTCGACGCAAAGCTACAAAAGACAAAAAAAGCAGGAGTAACGGATGACCAACCAGTGATGATGTAGAATCTATAAGCCTTTTTTTTTCTTCATGATTCCATGTTAACAGGAATAATATATCTCTCGAAATTTGAAACGGGTGAGTGAGATACTTGATATTGACCTTTTTGAACTCAGTCGGTCATTGTGACTAATCGCTGTTGTAGTGCTGTTCATTCAGTAGGAGATTGCCAACGCTAAGGGCTACAGATGTCAAAACCTACGTTCTGTTTGTATTGCATCTCACTAATTATTCCAGTGAGGAAAAACTGACTGATGATATATTCAGCCATTATACAAATGCCTTTCAAGTAATAAAATCCTGCCTTTTTATGTTGCTGTGTTTAGAGGTGTGTGTAGCCTGGAGGTCATAAACAGTAGCAGTTGCACAGTAGTGAAACATGCATGTTCTTTATGTTGCACTCTCTCTCCAGAGGTGTTGACATATGAGTGCATTTACCTACGTGTGTGGTTGTGTTTGAAACCACAACGCTTTTATGGCTAACAGACTTCCATTTTCAGACAAGGTTATTTATATGGCCAGTGCTGTACAAAAGTAATTTAATTTTCACGTCTTGTTGTATAATAGAAGCAAGTAAAGGTCATTTAACTCCTTGAAACAATTAGTCTTTGTGACGTCAACTTAATAGTAATTTCAGTAAAAATGTTTCTGATCTCCTAATAATGACAAAACTACTAGAAAAAACATTTTCCTAATCCATTTAAATATTTATTAAACACTGATTCTTATGAACCATCATGAGTCCAATTTTACTATTTGAGGGGTCCGTTTGACAGTCTGCCACCCTCAGTTGTCAGTTAAACCATATAAACTATTGTTGCTACCAGAATCTATCAAATCCTACCCAGTATCACACAGCACAGTTCAACTTGTAAAAATCTGCTCTTGCTTTCACACTTGTTTTCCATGTTGAGTCCTTCCATGTTTCCCAAGGGTACCCAGTATACTCTACAATGGAAGTCGTGTTCACCAACATCAACAACACACTCAATGCTACCTCAATGTAAGATATTTTCAAGCGCATTTCGCAATTGCCTTCCCCAGTCAGGTTGTCATCTTAGTGCTAAAACCTCATTCTGTGTCAAATGCAGGCTGCTGAAAGTTTTATGCATCAGCACTCCAAATTTCCACACGTGAAACTGGTTATGGATACCCTTTGTAAGGTTTTCCTTAGTCTGATATTTTATGGATGGAAAACATTCCATACAGACACCTCAGGGGTTTTTTTCAGTTTACTTTTTTTTTTTTTTTTAACTATTGCTTTTACTAAAGCCTGGAAGTTGTACACATTTTACATATATAAAACAATACATGGCAGAAACAAACACTCTTGTAATTGATTGTTTGAAATAGTTTTTCAGATTCAACGAAAACATAAGTGCCAGTCACAAAGTCCTATGTCTTGTCCTCGTTACATGTTTGCTATATGATCAAGATAATATGAACATTTAAGCATTTGTTCTCTATTTTTGCTTGTTTTGCATGGGTTAAGCAAAGTGACAACGTCTAAAAGGTTCAACATGTTGAGAAAGGTTCACTTGAAGTTGATGACTCACGTTGAATACATACTCTGCTTTATCCCCTGCTGCCGTCAGCACTCTTGGGTCTTTTTCATATTTTATTGAGCATTATTGATGTATGAAGTGCTCTCTCAGAATTAGTTGGGAGTGAAACAGTCACTTAGCTACTGTGAGACACTGCTGTTGACTGACTGCTTAACAACCTTTTCATCAGAAGAGCTTAAACAATATTATTACTGTATGTCTGAAAAGCTACTTAATATTACTATCAGGTCAACTGATTGTGATTACCATCATGTTATATTTAACATAAAGTGATATGGATGATATGTACAGAACCAAACTCTGGGATGCTGGAAGAAATGATGCAGGCCCCTTCTGTCCTCTATGATCCCAATGTTGACTGCGACTATTGTACCAGTGACACACTTTCTGGGGCTGATGATGTGTAAGCATATCTCTTCTTTACAGTGCCTCAATTCAGTGTTATGTTACATTGGGCTATTTAAGAAACTGCTGGTCACCTCATCGGGTTTACCCCTATTTATGTGCCTATAATTGTCCTAGTAGAGAATTCCAGACATTACCCAGAAGGCCCTTGTACTCTGTGTTGCAGCTGTTGACCTCACACAAGCGATATTAATAGCCTGAATACAGAGTATATGGGAGTCTTCATTTCATGACGTGGAATAACACCGTTGTTTTTTTATGGAGGGCAAAGATCTTAGCAAGATGAGCAAGCTAATTTGTAAGGGAGAATGATTTAAAAATTGCAAGTTTCAGTCATAGTAAAAAAAGTAAAATGTGTAAGGTCAAAATTTGTAATGTATTTTCATTACATAGATTTTTTTTTTCTGAGGTCACTGATAAGTAGTTCATTTGCTTGACTTCCATGAAGGCAGAAAGGGTTCAGTTCCTACTGAGTCATTGGTTGTCAGTTTCTAAATGTGTCCCGTTGTTGATGAGCCACCAGGCTTCGGATTAGGTGGCATAGGAAAGGAATGGATGGATGGATGATTTCTATGTTGTTTGGCAGCAAGCTCAAAGGCTGTTTTTAAAGAACCTTAACTGGCAAGGGTTGTATAATTCTAGAGTTTAAACTTTAGGAAAAAAAAAATGCCAACAATTACATTTCATGAGCCTCCGGAATGTCGTGAATGTCGTGTCGTAATTCGGTTAATCTGGTTTGAATTATGAGCATTGATGTCAGTTGCAAAGATACAAGACAAAGAGTTCTGTTCATGAAGGCTTTTAACAGCTGTAGTGTTGGTTCATGTAAACCTCTGTTTTTCAACATGTGGATGAACTCAAGAATAATGATTATAAAACACAAGCTGAAGAGAGTGAACAGAAATGAACTATTTGCCAAAAGTGAAAATTCTTAACACAAGTTGATGGCTGTCAAACATTCACACAATCTTTCAACGTGCACGTGTGTTTTGTTGGTACAGCTTGTCAGTGGGTTTGAGCCACTGAAAGACTTTCCTGTAATCAGGTTCTTCAAACTGCAACTGTTCAAGCGAAGGGTCGTAATTCTGTTTTCAGCACATCAAAGCAAAACATCGAAAATGCACAACGCCGCAAATCCTTCTGCTTCATGTGGTGTATGCGATCATGACCACTCCACACACCAGGAAATTACTTCTTTTTCATGAATCAACCCCAAATGAAAGTACTATTAAAGACATCCCTTTAGGATTCAAAACATATCCACCCTCTTTTTTTTTTCCCAGTGGTTTGGTATGGAAATGTTCTTTTTATTAGTGAAGTGGGTTACAGTGCCCCTTGGCCCTGTTAAAATCAGCAGTGCTTGTTTGTTTTCATGTAGGCTTGAAGCCAACAAGACCTCAGAGAATTCTCAAAAGTTGGCTGTGAAACAGATGGGTAAAAGGGCATATTTGATGCTAACAGCAAATCCCAGTTTGCAGAGAGTTTACTCGTTTGTAAAAATAAATCTTTTTGAAACTAGGCAATATTCACATTTATTTAGCTTGAAGAAGTGTGTTAAATCAAATGGAACATGGCCTTGTGAACAGAAGTCTAGGTCGCTCATCGCGGGTACATGTGACTGATTTGGTACCACCAACTAACCACCAAAAAAACCATGCTTTTTGTGACCCACAAATTTGACACTCTGAATATTAGATACACTGCAGTCCAATATCATTTTGGAATACATACATGTAGCAAATTATGATTGAATCCCTTCTTTACTCTTACAACCCGGTGACACTATTGGAGGACATAGCTTCCAGATGAACAGCTGAACAGGTTTTCAGCTGTCTCATCTTCATACGTGCCCATATCTGATTGCAGAGGAAGCAATTGAAAGAGGCACTGTGATTAAGATGGTTACAAAGAATGGCAAAGAGGGGGGCTTGGGGTGGCTTAAGGAAAGGGTGGATTTCCGATCCTGCAAACTTCCTGGAAGATGCACGTAGGCACAAGATCGGCAAAGATGACACTTCTTTGATATGAAGCCTTTAAGATTAGTGTATTGTTTATGAAACGCTGTTGCTTGGCACAATGGTGATTCAATTTCCTATTAAATATGAGTTATTTTGGTGGCTATTTAGTAATCCCTCAATATCGAAGTTCGAATTTTTTGGCTTCACAACATCACAGTTTTATCAGTCCTCATTAACAGCAAAAAACGAGGGATCACTGTGTTTTAACCCAGAAGTAGGACTCCTGTCTCCTTTAAATCCTGTCTTTCAACTGTGCAGCTGCCACACTTCTGTCATGAAATAATCTCAGTGCACCGTTGGCTACTAGTTCAACGAGGGCCTGTGTTGAGTCTACATAGGCAGTACGGAGGCAGTGCTCAGTGACGTTAACAACGTTAGCAGGATGAGGACCTTTGCATTTTCTCTGATTAGGAGGGGAACCTACTGAGAGCGCACCAATGGGCAATAAGGCTATGATGGAGGAAAACATCATTTTAGGAATGTTTTGGGTGATGAATGAAAAAACATGAGTAAAAAGTCCAAAAAGTTGAATGTTGCCTGATACAGCCCCTTTAAACTTTTCCCTTTGCTTCACATAATGGAGTTAGTTTAAAAAGCAATAATACACAATTTCAAATGCACAGATAATTATAAACTTGATGAGGTTTCAGAATTGAATGTCCAAGCCAAGACCTCAGTTCCATTGTTTCGGCCCATGTGAGAAAGCCACTTAGAGAGTAGATTCTCATTAAATCATCGCAGCTTCCAACTTGAACTCCAGATCGAGCACAGGAATGCACTGCTTATAAATATACTGTGAAATATTGTTGGCTCTTCCGCCATCAGCTGGACATTTGTTCTTTAAGGCTGTAGCTCCTGGCTTACCACTGAGATCCGTACCAGAATAGTTGGGTGATGTCACCTCCGAGCAATTTGAGTGCACTCATTGCTGTCTCGTTTTGCATGTTTACATTCTTTTGGTCTTTGGTGATGCTTTTCTTTTGCTGCTAAATCACACCGTTGCCATCATACATTTAATATATGTATGTGCAATTGACAAGAAAAAAAGAAATGCAACTTGTTCGTCTTGGTTCCGGTGGCCCTGCAGTACTATAACTGATCTTTGCACAAAATGACCTCTGACCACAGTAAGGTTACACTAATGTTGTTTCCCAAATGGCTTGAATCAGTAGTCGTGGGTGGGCTACAGGTCCCCCTGAGAGAATGAGTTCTCTGTGTCTAAGGTGATTTGGCTTAGGGTCAATTGCTTTGTAAAGGGATCAAAAATTGAGGCTTGGGCCATTAGTCATTGGACAGACAAGCGGACACAAGGGATGGAATTTTGGTGAGGGCATGTCTGGGACACTAGAATCTAATGGGTATTGCTCACATTGCTCCAGTAAGCTACAGTTTGTTAGTTTTGCTTCAGGACATAGTGAGTATGAAAATGTTTTCCTCTGTGATCCTTATTTTTATTTTCTGCCAGTGGGTTGAACGTGTTGCAGATAAGACATGAAGGAAAACATGCCATCCATTAATAAAAACGTATTGTTGATTTCTCACCTGCAGAAGTTATTGTATCTACCCTACCGTTGTTAACTTTGCATACATAAATCATGAAGTAAGCTATGATGGCAATATACTGTTCATTGCCTTTAGAAAGTATTCAGACGGTTGTACTTTTTCCATGTTTTTATTTCATTTTTTTAAAGAACTATTTCCTGTAAATATTCCACATGCAACACTCCATATTGAAAATATGAAGCTTGTTTTTTAAAAAATACTTATCAGTATGTATTTAGAAAATAATACTGAAAAAAGATTATACTGTATACACTTTACATATTGTACGTATTCAAAGACATTGCCATAAAGCTCAAAATTGAGTTCAGGTGCATCCTGTTTCCACTTGGTACCCTCGAGATGTTTCCTCATAATTAAATGAGACTGCCTGCAGTAAAGAGAATTATTTGCACATATTTTGTAAGAGCATAAACTGATCCACAGTATTTTAGGTCCCACATTTACGCATGCTTGTAAAAGCGCAAACCAATCTTGAAGTCAACTGAGTTGTTTTTCAACCTCAGAGAAATAGAGTTCACTTAAAACTGAGTCATCATTTTTTCATTCATTATTTGATGGTTCCAATTAACATTTGTAAATTTTGGGACTCAACAGTTTCTGAGAGATGCCCGCCCTTCAAAACTCACCCATCTGCAATTCTTTGAGCACTAGCATTTCTCTGCAGAAATATGAGAACTTCCAACACATCAACTAACCTGAAGCAATTCACTAATCAGGCCTGAATCGTGGCACGGAAACAGATCGTCTGTCCGGGAAAATCCAGAATTTTTCCCGAAATTCCTTGTGTCCACACATGCCCTGGTCAACAGAAATACTCCATGTGGAAAAATACTGGATGCAAAATCTCGTCATATGCACTACCTGTTGAAAGTTTGGAAACCCCTTCAAATTCAAATGGTCTGAAACATATTAAGATGTTAAAAAAATGTAAGCAATTATTCACACTTGACAATGGTGTGAACTGAAACTCGGTACAGGTCATAAGTTCATTCACATCATGAAGCTGATTGAGAAAATATCTTGCAAATCTGTTATCTGGACAAAAGGTGCCTACTTTGACGAAACTAAAGTGCTATATAAAGCATATGTTTTGATTAAAATTGTTTATAAATAATTCCATCAATATTTCTTCATCATGCCCATGCCTGAATTTTACTCTACAATTAAAGAACTTATTTTTTTAACCCTTTCATGTACAATTCTTCTTTTTTTTTTTTTTTTAATAAAACTTAATGACATATACTGTATTACTTGTTTATAAGTCTAGGAAAATTAGCTAAAAAAAAAATCCCACTTCCATATGTTATGTTACAGGCCCTGGGATTTTTTTTGTTATAATAATAATCATAATAATAATATAAACGTGTCAGAGAAGTGAAAATGATCACCAGAAGCTTACAATACATAGTAATCAATGTGATCTTTATTGACACACATGTATACAACATATTATCAATATATTTCCGCAGTACTAGATCTTTAAGTCGTAAGTTGTAATACACAACTTACCTTGTTGCCACTCACCGCATCACTGGGTTGTTGTGTATGGAAAAGTTGTTAAATGCCACTAGAATTTTTAGATAGCTGTGTAATGAACCGCTGGGATGACATTTCATGTTATTGCTACCATTCCTATACCCACTGCGACTTTTTTGAAAAGCTGTCGGATGCATTGTCCCAACAGGAGTTTAAGGATTAAATAAGGAGTAAAAAAATAATTTGATGCGGATCGTTCCCAAACTTTTGACTGGCCAGGATTTAAGGAAAAAGATCTGCCATGCAAGAAAGCATGTCTATAGCCAGCTATATTATGCGCATATTATATGGAATAAAACCTTATACATTTAATGCTGGAATTACCTAAGAGAAAAAAATTGATTCTCTTTGTGTTATTTACTATCCCTAAACTGTATGACTTAATAGTCGATGTTTTACACCACGTGGAAACTGTCGGGTCATACACAATTTGATTGGGATTAGCGACGGTGTAAAGATGAAAAATGGAGAAGTAAGCAAGCCGTGTCTTAATTGAGGAGCATGTTGTGACAAATGTTGTTCGAGGAGATGCAATGAAGCATATTTGCTTCAATTTAAGTCTATGTTTGCAATTAGGCATGAGAACAAAACCAGGAGTTTGATGTATAACTGCACAGCATTTTGGAGGGGCTTATTGGATGTTGGTATGTGTTGAGCCACAAACATTTAATTGATTGATCCATGCATGGATATACACCGCTTCTAACTTGCTCTTCCACACATAAACCCAATTTCAGAAACACGCTCTCACTCACTCTCGTCACTGCTGCTCCCTCCTCCTGCACTGACCTACTTCCAGGCACAGGGGACCATGCAGAGAGTTAGTGGGCTGAATGAGAAGTGGCAGCAGTATCTCCCTTTAAAGCTCCCTCCCTCCTTCCATCACCTTCCTCTCATCACTCTCCGGCTATGCTTGGCTACGGTCCAGACCGAGACTCAGAGTTGCAGGCTGGCTCGTCGCTCTGTTTCAGGGCTCATGGTGTGTGAGTATGCAAGATGTGCTCACTTCTGAGCCTCCAGTGGGAGTGTGTGATTTTTGAATGTGCGAACATGTGACTGTATAGCTGTATGCGCACCATGCAGCATGAGCGAGGAGTTCATCAAAGTGCTTCTGTGGTTTTGCGCTTGCCACAGGAGTGTGTGAATATGTGTCTGCAGAGAATCTGACACACACATGCACGCACACATGCACATTAAAATGTCTCCAATTAGCACTAGGTTTTTGAAAGCCAATGGCTGACTTTTTCAATATATATATATATATATATATATATATATATATATATATATATATATATATATATATATATATATATATATATATATATATATGCCTGTTGTCATTGAACACAGCAATTGAGTTCAACTTTAAAGCTTAAAGCTCAACATTCTTTTGTGTACTTAAGTCAGAAAAGGTGCATGGCTGTGCACTCTTCTGGCTGTACACATTCTCAGATCCATTGAAGTCAGTCATTTATGCACCCAGTGGCTGTAATAAGTCCTGTGCTCAACCAGGTTGACACATAGTAATGCATGTTAAGTTTGTATATGGTTAATCGGCCACCATACTCTGATTTCTATATTAAAGGTGGACTATAGGTTTAAAATGCATACAGAGTGATTTTCAAAACCAACTTGAAAATTTGCTCGATTATTTACAGACATCCTTAGAATATGATGAATTGTTGAGCTGGGATCCCCATGGTGGCAGGCACAATTCTTAACCTGAAACCTTGGTAGTTGAGAAATCTACAGAGGTTTCAAGGCGCATGTAGGCATTTCACATGACTCCATGTGACGAGTGTGAGGCTCATTTTTCCAGAAATATGCTATTCCTTGCACATCTCAGTATTCTCAGGCTGAGTCGCTAGGTGCCAGTCATGGTTTCTGAGCAGATGTTTAACTTTAGTTCTGGTCTGTAGCAACTTTATCAATGCTATTGAGATCACTATATTGATATTCTGCACGACAGTTGTTTTTTGGCAGAAAAAAACGAGTTTTACTTTCACCCACTGAATTAACCAGCTTGTTTTATTCTTTTGGAGATGGTCACACGCTGTAGCGTAGCAATAAAAGCCTACACCGTGGCCATAAAATATTTTATATGTTTTGAATAATTGTCAGAGTACGCTTTAGTTTTGTGTAATAGCGACCGTACCTTATAAGACCTTTATTTGACTGATTTCTCAGTTTGGACAGTCGGATCACCATTTATTAAGAGATGTGGATAGGAAAAAAAGAAAAAAGTAGTAGCATCATCTCTATAAGCAGATACTCAAAAGGGATGTCATGTTTGCTCTGTGTGTTGAGCTATAAGTAGTGCATAAAAAGAAAAGACTTCTTAATAAGATGCCTCACTGACCAACCAGAACAGGTGCATCAGTTAGCGATGGCCAGTGCTTGCTTGGCTCATGTATCAGTGAAAATTTATGTACGGGACTTTGTATGCTACTATGGCTGTTATTAAAGTGCTCTATGTATTAGGTTGAGTTGACTTGACAAGTCTATGAAATGTAAACATTATAAACATTGAAGGATGTCATTGGAGGTCACCGCAGAAGGAAGTCTCTGCTGTCGAAAAACATGGTTGGAAATTTTTACTTAATAAAAATGTATTTTCCACTGCACTTTTGTTTGGATGGATGAAAACACACAATGTTGTGTGGTACCACAAAAAAAGCCCACAATTATCAAACACATTCCTTTAGAAACTGAATTTCACAGAGAGTCTATAGAATTACTTTAGTTTCAAAAGAAATTTGTCCAGTGGAGTTGTTGTGAATCATCAAAACAATGACAAAGTCATGAGTGTGCATCATAATGCATATTATATTCCTGTTTATGTACAGTATGCTCTGTATATAGATTCTGCTGTGTATATATTTGTCCCCGGCCTACTTTGCCTCGGGTGGAAGCAGGCCCGCAGGATTGTTGAGTGAGGACTGATCGCAAATAGGACTTTGGAGGAGTAATAACACGCACGCACGACCATCTATGCACCACTGCAAATGAGAATGTCGTTGTTTTGGTTTGTGTCATTTCTTTTTGCCAGGGGCTCCCAACAGTTAATTATACGTTTATGCTAGGGGTAAAAAAGAAACACTTATCAGTACTTATTAATTTTGTGAATATGATCCAAACAAGTCACCCGTTTCTTCATTTTAAATAATGGTTATTGTTTTTTCTTAGACTACTGATTTTCTGTTTTTTTTTTTTTTTTTTTTTTAAAGACTTCCAATGTTTGTGTTTGCCTTTGCTATATTAAGTAATAAAAAAGACAGACCCTTAGAGTAACATCTTTATCTGATCTGTGGTGTGGTAATTGAATTAATTTCAATTCAACTATATTAACTTATTCAATCAGTGCCAGGAAACTGAAAGCATAACCCCATTATAGATTGAAATGATAAGCAATGTCGAGGAGGTGCATCGGTTTGTAAATGATTTTATTTTAGCTAATTTCTTTCAGTTGTGTTCACAGTTGATACCAAGCACAGACCAGTCCAACCAAAGGTAAAGCTTGTCGTAATTGGGAATTTAGGAATTTAACACCATCGCAATTCACAGGACCTTCGTCTCTATTGCAATGAGATTGAATTGCAGTTCAGTACTATGTTTGATAATGATCATAGAGAAAAGGAAAGGAAATGAATTTCAAATAAGCAGCCCAAAAGTGACATGTTGTTGAAATGAGGGAGAAAAACAATTTATTTAAAGCAGTGCACAGCTCTGCTGCCGCCTACACAAGGCACATGCAAGGAATCAGGAAAAACAGATGAGCAATGTTTAAAGGCCACATTTCAAATGTTTTTTTTTCCCTTTTCTCTATTTCCCCTTGAAGCGCATGTTGAAAGCCTAGCACAATGATAAAAAATTTACCACCTAGTTATTTTTAGACAACGAAATGAGAACGCCTCTGCACTGAGAATGTGCGAGAGAAATGGCAAGGAGTTGTTCTCAGTAAAATGGGCTAGTTTCTTATATAAATTGAAGTAATACTATTTCTTGTCACAAACATATTAAAGTAAAACTCAAAACTCATACCCTTACTTCTGTATAATCATTTAAAAAAATGCATCAAATGTTAGAGTATAGTATTATTCTTTTACTGTTTTTCCCCCCCAAACAGTACTGACATCAGTGTTCCATTTTCAACCTAAAATAAAACCTCTTGGTCCAACATTTCTGCTAGATTACTTTTAATACCTTTACATAACAGCCTGCAGGTCCCTTTGGTCACAAAATGGTGGTAAACTGTTGCCATTTGTGAAATGAAGTGGGTGTAATATGCGGTTGTGTGTGTGCGAAAAAACGTATAACGCAGTGTAAACTGTGCACTGCTCCTTCATTCAGTGACCACCCATATACTTTTTGTTGCACTGAGGAAATCCTCTCGGGTTGATGTGTCCTATTCATTGCTTGACTCCTAGTGCAGTGTAGTCATTCACTACTGTACACACGCACACACACTCACACACATTGTCTGCTCTATTGAAGAGTGAAAGGGCACTGTTAGGGCAGCTCAGTGTCGGAACAACGACTCATAGACACACTGTTGAGTCGCGATTGTACCTCACAGACAAGCGCTATCTTTGTTGAAATGACACTGAAAGCTGCACATATTATCCCGGTCCCTGCTTTCTTTGTTGTCACGTTGCACTGATCTTTGCCCACATCTTAGATAAACTGGAGAAAATTAACGACATTTAGAAGGCAGCAGTTATGCTTTGCTTTGCTAGTTTAGTTTAAATGAGGAGTTAAAACGTTTTTTTTCCTTTCCACTGGTTAAGGATGGTCGTGAGTAAGACCTGTTGACATATTTCAGGGTATGTTTACATAAGAAAACAAACATTTTGTTAGTTTTTTATTGAGTTAAAATGCAAACATACAATCTTGTATTATAGTCTTTGTGTGTTACTTCTTCCTACTCATTTTTGATTGTACATTTCATCCATATTTTATTTTTTGTTTATTTTTTCTGCTTAGTTTTTTTTTTTTTTTTTAGCTCACATTTTTTAAATACAGACTAGTATAAAGTACCTGCTCGGCCTCTAGTTGTCAGTTTAAAAAAAAAAAAAATGTTCGGTTTTCCTCCCAGAGCTGATGTTTTGATCCTGGTATGTCAGATACAGTATGTTTGGACTTATAAATGGTCTGTAAATGATTTATGTACTAACAACAGTATGTCGACCTTGCTTAAAAGGTGATATAAGAACAAATGTTGTAGTTCACCATTATTGTTTTGACTGTAACCTTATTGTGCCCAGACTTGAAACTTTGCACACAATTTCACACTTTTGTTTTCATTAAGATAACATAGTTCACCTTGATCCCATTAGAATTTGTTTCAAAATTCCACGACGTTACGTAACTTAACCTCATCGGTAAACTACTAGAATTTGGCTCTTGGTTTACTTTGTTGTGATCAATTGCATTATCGCGTGGAACATGCTTGCCCTGTATTTTATGTAGTTCATGTATTTTATGAAGCCACAAGTCTTTTAATTATGTAGGGGTGATTTCTAATTCTCTGTTTTTTTGTTGTTCTTTCAGATCATGCCCCCTAGATAGCAGCCTTGTTCTCTTCATTCCCCCCCTGCTCCCTTCCTAAATATTTCGGCTTCAACTCCTCCACTGCCACGTGTGTTAGTGCAGCCACCATGCCCCCCAGGAAGAGGACAAGGGCGGGCCTGGGGTTCCTGTGCTGCTTCGGCAGCAGTGAGCCCCTGGAAATCAACCTAAAGGACAGTGTGCCCTTGCAACTACTGGAATTCAGTGCCCCCATGCCACCCGCTGAGGAGCTGCATGCTCGTTTCTCAGAGCTGGTGGTAAGTGTCAACCTTCATATTTTTGGCATCCCAATGACCAAAATGGTTTTGATGTAGATGTAGTATTAGGTTTCAAGAAGTGTTCGTTTTGGTGGTTCATCACCAGGGTAGATGTTGATGTTGGTCTCATGAGTCCAAATGCCTTTGTTACAAATGTTTTGTGGTTCATTTCAACACTCTTTGCAGATTGTTGACAGTCTGTTCCGAAACACAAACGCTCATCTGTGAAGCATGTTGGAAGTAAAGTCACAATATGGACTTGCATGGCTGCTTCTGGAATGGTGTCACTACTCTTTATTGGAATAACTCGTGATGGTACCCACAGAATAAGTTCTGAAGTCCACAGTCTTTTTTTTTTTTTTTTTTTTTGTAGCATTTTACAGAAATATGCGTCCAAACTAATGGTGAGAAGCTTCCTCATGCAATAAGATTATGACCAACTCAAACTCGACACAACAAATGACCTAATCAGTAGGCAAATATGAAAGGTCTTAGATGGGCCAAGTCAATCACCAGACCTTTAACTAATAGACCATGCATTTTACATTGAAAAGAGGAGCCTGAAGGGAGAATTCAACAGGTCACAGGCTTGATGCAGTTATTTTGAGTAACTGCTTTGCCACGAAATATTAAATGTAGCTGAATCGGTTGATGTTTGTACCAAAGCAACCTGGTTTGGAAGAATCCTAAATTGTCAACTGTTTTATGTCTTTGGGTTAATTTCTACTTGCCTAGATCTAAGCTATTTATTTATTGTCTTTCTTCAACTATCCCAGTTTCCAAATACTGTACGGTTTCAGATTCTTTGCTACGAGAGCGTTCTTGGCACATTCAAGTCTTTGTCTTGGAATGCTAAACTTCACCACCAATAGGATAGATTACTGCAGCTGTCCAGATCAATTCAGGGGAAGCTGAGGAGAGAGAAATTCCTTTTAGATTACAAAATACTTCAGTGTTATCAAAGCAGAGGTTTCCCAGAGGTTATTCTTCCAAGCAGTTATTTGAAAAAGTGTTTGTGTTTTTACGTGTTCAGGGGGTCATTCATTCAAAGTCTCATTATGAATGAATTACATTTGACTTAGAAGGGTATATCTGACATGTCCAGTTTGCCCTTTACAGTATATGGCAGAAATGTCCCCATGCTCGAGGATCTGCTGCTTATTTTGAAGTAAATATTATATCTTCAGCTTCCGTTGATGAGCCTGACATGGATGCCTGGGAGGAACAGCCATCAAAACAGTGGGAGTTGATTTCAAAACCTCTCGCAACATTGTGACCCTTGAGGAAAAAAGAAAGTATTTGCTACTCTCCCATCCCATTGGATCAGGTCCTTTAAACATATTGTGAATAGATTGTTCTTGAGATGGATGGATTGGTATTTTGTTTTTTACAAACTCCGATGTTCAATGTTCGGGGTCATGTCTCTGTTTCGTCTTTGAGAAGCATCACAGCATTGAATACAGCAGTTCAAGGTTATGATTTTTCATGCAAGAGAGGTGGAAAAATATGTTCCTGTTAGATGATTACTCACTGTGACAGCTTGATTCATATTTGCTTAGACTGGATGACCAATACACAAAATGCTTCTACCTGACAATGGTAATCTGGATAAGTCATTGGCCTTCCCCATCTGCTTTCGTGATCCTGCTGCCGCCAACATGACACATTTGACCACTTCTTAACAACCTGTACAGCAAGAATATAGATTGACTAGTCACGAGCTTGACAATAACATTTGTAACACAAGAAGTGTGCTTTGCATCATGGGGCAAAATTAAGACACATAATAGCGTGTTTCCTTGGCAACAACGGTGGGGGATTATTGCTATGAAAGACTCTCTTGAGGAGGTGAATAAGACTGAATGGAGCCTCTGGAGTGGGAGCGACAGATCTGGGCCAACTGTAGGAGTAAACCACCTTCAGAGTTCTCGCATCCATAATGGGATCTTCCACTGGGTCCAGAGGCAGCACGCTCAGCTCACGCTCCCCATGCATGGAAAAGGCTTGCACTGTGCTGTCAAAAATTATATTGCCAAGAAACTGACAGAAAAATGTCATGTCCTCCTGAGAACCAGCTTATTCGTGTGCTTTCTCCTTTTCCATGTTGTCGCAGCAAGACATAAAAGTTCATTGCATCCCACAAACAAAAAAAAAAAACCATGAGACATCATTGGAAAGGTCAGGATGTCCTCAATTGAGCACAATAGGACTTAGTAGGGTAGCTAGAATGATTAACAGATGCCCACATTGGTGGACACAAATGAATAGGCTGGGTCTCAGGAGGATATAAGTATCATATTAACATGGAAAGAATTCTCTTTGAAATTTGCTTTTTGTCATTCATTTAACTATCGTCCCAGAATGATAGTTATGATTGCACACTTATCTTTTTGGAGAGTGAATGTACGCTGCTAACCTTATAAAACCTAATTTAATCTTTGCAAAGAAAAAGGCTGGCTTGAAATTTATCAAGTTAATAAAGCCAATCCAAAAAGCTCTGCTACTGCTGCTCCTCGCACATTATAATTTATTAATTTCCGAATGACTGACTTGGAATTATCCCAATCGGGAGGCACTTGAGAATTTTTTCCACTCAACACTTGAGATGGAATGGTACAGAGGCTGTGTTTATGTAATTTATTCATTTTCTAGTCAATCCAAGCTCTGCTACTCATACTATCGCACACAAATTCATACCCTCATGGCCGGCGCTCAAGGACATTTCAGAATGGGCCCTCAAATTATACAGTGATCCATCTCCGTCCCTCATTCTGTTTCAATTGTATTGACTTGAAGTCATAAGTGAAGTTTGACAGGGCTTAACCAATGCCACACATATCCTTGATTATGACCTTATCAAGTATTATTGTTTTATTATTCAGCAAATCATAATTAACTCGGTCATATTCTCACTTGGCACTTCATTAAGATGAGATAAATAGACTTTGCATGAATGACAACCAAGTGTGTGGTTGTTGGGAACAACTATGCTGGTAAGACGAGGCTTTTTGTGGAAATGTCGGCATAGCATTACAATGTCATCAATTTTGACGGTGCCTCCATGTGAATTCAGATGTCACAAGAGAAGCAGACATTTTCAGCTTGTAGATGTCCATGGGTGATTTAAAAAAAAAAAAAAAAGTGCATTGGAAGAGAAGCAATGACTTGAACCTCTTAAGTGGAAGACTTTCATAGTTTTAAAAGTTGGATTTCACACAATGTTAAATGTGAAAATTGTGAGAACAAATGTCACAAGGCGTACTCTAGTGTACAGTACATACAGTACAGTACAACATAGAATGTTTTTTTTTTAACAATTTTATGACTGATGATTAAATGTATTGGCTAACGACTGCAGTGTTAAAAAATTAGTTTCAACATGGAATGGCTTACATAATGCTATTGCTATTACCTTCTGTGGAGGGAACATTTGTTTCAACAAATCCCAACAAAATGCAGCAGAGTGTGTTCAAAGTTAGCCTTTCTACTGCATTTATTTCTAATGACAGAAAAATAGTTTTTTTGTCTATTCCTTATAATTTTGGTTGCTCATTTTGGGCATTTGATCATGAAGTGAAAAAATAATGCCCCATCTTTCACCTCATGACAAGCAATGTTATTGAAAATAAATAAATAATAAAAACATAAATAAATAATAAATAATACATGTATAAATATATAAATAAATAAATAATTTTACATTGTTAAGCTTTTGTTTTCTTTTCTTCAACTCTATGATTTCTATAACAGGAGGCCTCATTGTTTTCTGCTATATTTTGTAATTTTGGAGAACGTCTGAGTGTGAGCCAAACAGACAAGGCATTGGTCCAGCTTTCTTCTGTCAGTTTTGGGAAACTGTTGGCACTATTGAACTTTCAGTCAGTGGGGCATCATGTAGTTGAGCGGTGTCTTTGATTGATGGCTTTAGTGTAGTGCACGTCCTGGGATGCCACCTCTTTTCTCCGACATGCATTAAGTTTTCTGTCTGACTTTTCAACATGAAAGCTTGAACATATTTTTTATGTGAATAGAGTGAAACCATTCAATGGAAGTGGCCAAGCCCTGTTTGAACTTTTGGAGAGAGGCATAAGAAAGCAATGACTAGATGTTCGATGACTCACAGAGACTGGATTCTTTGACTCCTGTCTGAGGCACTGCAAGACCCAAGCTTTGTGAAAGGGAAGTACGTAATGCCATTTAAGCTATTTTGACTGAGAAAGAGAAGGTAATGGATCACGTTTTTGCATTTAGTTCCCCTTTAGTTAATTGTTAATTGATTTTATTTCGGAAAAAAGATTACATTGCTCACCATATTAAAAAAAAATGTGAAAGTGAAATTGAAATTTTTGTACCTTCAAAATTGAGTCTTAATTTACATTAAGTATTTACGAAAAGTGACAGCTTCCTGTGATTCCCCCTGAGGCCTCATATGACCTCCTGATATCTGCCCTGTTTTTCACCAGGCTTCCTGTCTTGCTCCAGATGGTTGCAAGGGCGTACTGTATATGCTCATGGCACTCTTGTAAAACTTGATTCAAGCCACCTTTTAAATAATGGTTAATAGTCACTCCCTCCAGGCAGGATGTCATTCTTGGACCACACAATTCCCATTTAGGTGGAGTCTGACACATTCAAAGTCAGTGGTCAGACAGTAATAACCCAACTCCCTTTTCTATCCCACGCATTCACACTCAGTCATCATCTTTTCTTCCGGTGGACATATTTTTTTTCTGATGTTTTATGTACTTTGTCAGTTTCCTCCATTTTATGCACTTTGTTTCCGCATTTCTTGCAGTTAACACCTTTCTACCTTCTCCCTGTGGTCTTCATTATCCTTTCAAGAGGCCGTGAGGATAAAAAGAAATGGCTTTCTCAATATATTTTTCCCCCAAATGTACTTGCATTTTATTGGCATTCTTCTAGAGCTGTGCAGATCGATCCAAGTATCGATAGAATTAATCCTAAAATCGATATCAGCATTGCATCGATACCAAAGTTAATATTGATCCATTTTATTTATTTATTTCGGTTTCTCGTGGGCCCCTCACGCAATGCCTTTCTAGGTTATATGTATGTTTTGGAGTAGTTTTTTTTATTTTTTTTTTTATGAATGTAATATTTTATGAATATATGAGTACTTGATGTCTGACTCAGGAATGTTGGAATCAGGAACACTGGCACCAGATTTTACTTGGTCATTGATTGATACCAAAATCTTCAGCGGAGCTCTAGATTCCTCCTGCTCTTCCCTTGCGCAATATGGTCTTCTTGAATATTTTATGAACATATGCATCAGACATTTATCATCTCCCTGCCTTTATATATCCCGCCATATATAACATAATTAGCCTCAATGTCTTCTTGTCAATAATCTCTTATAGTTTTGCTGCGCATCATACCCACTACTCACTGCCCTATAACAGTTCAATATTGGCTTTAGTCATTTGTTTTTCCATTTTAATCACTTGGTTACAAATATCCTTGTTTAGCACATAACTTACATACATGCATAACATACTTGTGTCTTGATTCATTCAGCATCCATAATGTACTTATATCTTGAAGCCTCAAATCCACAACACAGCAAGAGCCACCAGTTGCTTTCTGCACAGTGCCTCCTTTGCCTCATTCTTCTTTCAGATTGTCTCTGTTTTCATTATTATTTGGCACATTTGAGAAGCCCAAAGCAGGAAATTGAATGATAAGGCATGTCCATCAATCTGCTGCACACATGAACACCGTGACACCCGTTTTAATTTGTAACAATATGTGATAGGCTGTTGAAAATATGAAAGAAGGTCTCAGTATCCTAAGGTATGCATGTTCCCCTTTTGAGCAGCAGGTGTAACAATATTAGCTTTGGTTTATATGAATTCCCAACTGGAGTATGTTGGCGGAGATGTACGGGGGCACGGGTTCTTGCACAACCAAGGTGGAATGTTGTTTAGTTTGGTTTGGAGTTTTGATTGTGGACTTCAGGTTTTGTGGTATTGTTATAGGTTTGTAAGGAAAGGGCATGTGATTCAGATGTACAAGAGAGATTGAGGTAGAGGAAAAGGATGGACGGTTTCATAACATAAAACAAATCCCACATCATCAGTGCTCTAGGTTTTCACCATCAGATGAACACAATGTTTGTATGTGTGTGATGCTCTAGTATAGACATTCAGAAACAGTAGTGTGCACAAAGCAAGTCTTTTTGAATCAAATGTAATTCCTCTATCCAGTTTACGAGAAAGGACAAACCATTCACTGAAATAATCCATTGGAGAGAGAGAGACTGGCTAGTTTTTTAGTTTAGTTTTTTAGTTTACTTTAAATCATCAATGTTTTAATCATAAAATAAACACTGGAATGAAACCCCCTATCCCACTGAAGGGTCTGTGAAGGTGGCAGTAACATTTTCTAAACTTCCTTGCAAGAAGAGCAATGCCTGGCGACCTTTGCCGACCTTGAACAAACCCTGGTGGAGATCAAAAGAGCCCCGCACATCATTAAGTGTTTGTGGTGGAACATTTAATATTGTCATCGTCTTACAAAAATGTAAGTAGTAAATACATTAGGCATGTTGAATTATGACATACATTGCTTCATTTTGAAATATGGAATAGTCTTAAAAAAAAAAAAAAAAAAAAAAAAAAAATCACTTACTTATTCCTCTTTAGAAAATAAGGACCGGTAAATATAAACATACTTTACACACATGGCCTTTACTCATGTGTACTCACTGCATCCGAAATGTTTTGACAAAAGCTATCACATCTAAAAAAAAAATCTAGGCTGCCACTCGTGTCTACTCGTGGCAGGCATTCTGTGGCGCACTACCTCTGCCCTTTTCTAGCTTCCGTCTCCCCTCCATCCCTCTGTGTGACTTGTTTTGTGCCTTCTCTAGAGCTAAAACCCCACTTACAATGCTGCTAAAATGCTATGATGATGCACTCTACAGAAGTGTAAGTGTTGGGAGGGGGTGGAGCCATTTGCTGGTGGATGGGTATTTGCTAAGTCTCGAGTCCCATCGTTCACAGTGAAGAGTCATTCAAGACATGATGCGTTCATGAATGTCACATTTTTACACTGTGTTCCCCAACTTGACGGTAATGTAACACACTTGTACGTAAAAGGATAAATACTGTAAGTTGTTTTAGTGTATAAAAATGCAGAAGCCCTCACAGCCTGCCCTGCTGCTCCCCTTCTGTTTTCCTCTACTGCTACTCTGCAATTTAAACTAGTCAGTCATTTAAGTGTTACGTAAAACCCTTAAGTAAACATAAACATCCCCTAAAATGCCAAATCCTGCATTCCGCAGATGCTTAAATCCTGTTTTTCCATTGCGTACACCCTTCTTTCACATTCCCTATCTCTCTTCATGTCAGACGTTAAATTGAAAGGCCTGAGGCATAGTGCCGGGTAGAGGGAAGTAGCAGAGAGATCAACTTTTGGGCTCAGCTCCCATCTGGTTCAAATCCAAGGGTCTTATTCCCACAGATTTCCCCAGAAGCTCACAGTATCTGGTCTTCTAAATAGCTGCAGCTTGGACAGCAGGGCTTTGACCCGGGGAAGAGGCGTCAAGACTTCTGAGACGAGCTGACTTTTCAGACTTGATTTCTTCGCCACAGAATGTGGGGAGCAGTTTGTGATTTAAATTAAATCAGGAAATATTGAACGGAGGGAGGACCTGAGCTTTTCCTCTTTATTGTGCCGAGTACAGACCCTGGGAGGACCAGCTTGGGGTTATAGTCACAGTTGGTCAGTGAAATGATGCCATTGAGATGAAAACTGCTTGGACCTATGATTCTAAACCTCCTTTGTGTTTTCTGTCTGTATTACACGTCCTTGAAGGGTACACCATTCAGATGGTTCCTTTTTATGTTATTCAAAACTCACTATAATTGGTTCTGGTATTGAAAGCACTGGATGAGAGATGATGTCACTTTTTAACATGTCAGGCTCTCCATGTGCACCTCATCCACTTCGTTCAGCTCAATGGATTAAATTTAAAAAAAAAAAAAAAACTTGTGAAGCTGCTGGGCTGGCTTCAAGGGGCCCCCCACCCCGGGCACTGTTGGCCATCTTCTCTCTCAGCAGACCTTGGGGGTCGCGGTACTTATGGTTGACGTCATGGTACTAAAACTATTATGATATTAGTTTCAAGCTTGAGCACAAATCCCTGGTTCCAAAGCATCTTATCTGTTTTTTTTTTGTCCATCACTTTTGTTTTATTCATTGTGTTCCTCTTTGTCCAGTAAGGCATTTCTTGTTCTGTCTCCTGTTCCAGATTTAGCTATCCCCCTCTCAGATACTTTACTTTTCCTCTTTGGCAAACATAGACTCATTTCATGGGCTCATATGCATATCAAAAGGAGCAGGAGGTTCCTTGTACACAGCAGAGGAATTGAGCAAAGCAACAGAGTGAATTTAAATGCTCTTCTCTAGTCTGAGAGTGTTGGGAAATCACGTCACCCTGCAAAATTGATGCATTTGTTGTTTCACAGCTATTGCTAAAATTAATAGGTTACCTGATTTGCATGATTGTCTGTCTTTATACAATAGACGGATTTACCAGAATGGATCACTATAAATGAGTAACATATGTAAAACAAATAAATAAATGTGTGTTGTTGCAGGATGAATTGGATTTGACTGATAAGAATAGAGAGGCCATGTTCGCTTTGCCCGATGAGAAGAAATGGCAGATATACTGCAGTAAAAAGAAGGTAAGCAATGATTTTTTTTCCCCCCTAAATTCTCTGGCTGTCCTTATTGTGTTGACTGGCTGCCTTTTCCCACAATGCCTCTCTGTCAGCTGAATGTTATTGAAGGGGCAGCTTTAACCCAAGCCAATTTTAAATCAACTCAGCCACACATTCAGGCCCAAACCCAACTTCTCATTTTTGCTTTGGTATAAACATTTTCAATCTTCGACGTCCGTAGGCTGCATATAGTACTTAATGCACAACATTTACCAGCTTGCAAATATTTTATCTGGAAAATATTATGTACAGTAGGGCATGTTCTATGTCTGCTGCGCTGCTATAACGTAATCAGCATATGCTGAGCGCCACGAAAAAGTTCTGGTTAGGCCTCTATTTAACCCCAGTTCCCTCGCCAAAAACACTCCCCCATTTGCCTAATATCCCCTTCGCAAAAACTCCAGCCTCATTTTGTGGTCAAATATTCAGCAGGAAATGACATTTTGCATGGAGAAAAAGTGTAATTCAGCCGCTCATTCATTCAATAGAAAATTAATTAGATGATCTTAAGTCTTCCTTTTAGCCAAGGTTTTTGGCTGGGAAATAATTTTAGAGTCGAACCCCTCCTTTCTCTGTCTCCAGCCTGAAGGGGAAGAGTAAACACATGCAGGCTTGTGGGTGGGGAGGTGCAGTGTTTAGTTACTATAAGGAAGAAACCAATTTGTGGCCTGTTCAAATCCCATGCTGGAAGTTTCCTGGGTTACAATTAATTAATCATTAAGCAGGGGCACAATTTCTTGGCAAAGGGCTTTGTGACATGTGTTTTATATTTATCATGATTGGCTTATATTGGTGCTGAATATCAAAATGCAATAGCTTTCAACAGGAACTAACTTACAGTATTTCTCCCGGTACAAGTAAAGTCCCCCCCCCCCCCCCCCCCCCCCCCTCATTTTCAACCCCCATATTCGGGGGTAGACCTAACAACTCAAAACCAGACAGTGCATCATCACATATCTGTGTTTGAATAACATCTATTTGGATGTGAAATAAGTAATATGTCATTTACAAGGCTTAAAATGATTATACATACCTCTAATTTGATATAGTGTGCATCCGTTTTAGCGTGTTTGCACTTTCAAATGTATTTTCGTTAAGTGCCGTCTTATTGCCTTCTTGTTGTCAATAACGACACTGCATGGATCATTTTTCCGGCGGACTTTGACCCATAATGAAAAGGACAAGACAGCTTGACGTGTTCGTTCAAGAAAAAAATGCGAGAGCAGTGGCATGGGACGCGTGGATGTCAGCAGTTGGTGGGAGAAACACAGCGAAGAAAAACTGATCCACACTCTGATGTCGCCACAGTGTTATTTGGGTAAAGAAGCTTCAGCAAAGCATTTCTGAAGACCTCCATTTCAAACAAATTGGATGGGTGCAAAGATGACTACCCGTGGAAGAGTAACAAGAATGTTTGCACAAATGACAAGCAAGAAGGAGAGGATGTCCGGGATTTAAATGGGAGGAACAATTTAGCGTGTCAGATACGTAGTGAATCTGATGACTTTTATCATTTTTCAATTTATATTCAGCTGTGTCAAAAAAGCAAAGCATTGAAACTTCAAATCGTTTTTTTTGATGCAATATTAGTTTCAGGATTTGCACATACATTGTCTCGCACTTTATCGTTTACGCCTCCCCCATTTCCACAACAGTATGTTAATCATTTACAATGAAGAAATGCATCTAAAAGCACAGTAATTTAATCATTTTAATGACACACACCTTGTGTTTTAATTGGACAGCCATGATATTTCTAACCGCTAAAGTCAGGGGTAGACTTATACTCGTGTTTTTGTAAAATTCATCCAATTGAAGTGGAAAAAAAAAGGGGGGGGGGGGGTCGACTTATGCACAAAGTCGACTTGCACATGGAGAAATACGGTAAGTTAATGATAAATGCTATCTTGGTTTACAGTTCAATACCACTAGACAACTCATCAATATCTTACCGTTTTGGCCTGGTTCGGGTGTTTTGCCAGTGTACTAGAAAAATTTGTATCTCCTTTTTCTTGCAACTTGGCGGCTGTTAAATCAATTTACAAAAATGTTCCAACTTCCTCTTGCTAAATTTTTCCACATAACTGTTGTAATATGCTCATGCACTAATCATTGGTCTCTAGTGCATTCAATGTGTGTGTGTGTGTGTGTGTGTGTGTGTGTGTATATATATATATATATATATATATATATACACACACACACATTGTCACAACAGGATTAATGCCTGGACTAAGGAAAATAAATATATAAATAAATAAATAAAAACGATGGTGGCGCAGGATCTACATACTAATGAGATGAAACAATGTAGCAAGACCGGATTAAGCTGGGTTGTCTGGTCACCCCATTTTATATGTGTAGTTTTATTCTATGTAACTACACATTACATTTCATTAGGTTTGGATGTTGGGAGTACCAACATTTCTAATGTGGGTCATGAGCTGAAAAAGTTTCCTCTACGGTGAACCAACTGCACACATTCAGATCATTAAGCACATAGTATTCCATTGATAAAGTATACTGTATACAATGTACTGTACTACCAAAACGTATCTCTGATGCAATCAGTTTTATTTCTTCCCAATTTTACAGAGGTTGAAATAATTTCCCATATTCAGTAGAAGAAGTAGAAGAAACAAACAACAACAAAACCCAACAGTGTCCAGATTACAAAACAGAGTCAACAATGTCAGAAAGTTGGAGAAAGACCTAAACTACTTCATTCATGGATGGAGGCAATCTTGGATAATACCTCACTTGTCTTTGGGTGCCTTTGCAGCCAGGAGACCATGCATACTGTGTGCAGAGTCTCACAAATTTGAAGTGTTGTACAGCACATTTTATAGGTTGTTTAGCCAAGCAGACAACACAGTAGTGCCCTGTCTTCTGTGGAATTATATCGTGGTAGCGATTTGAACATAGAGACCGCAAAATATTGCTCATTCGCTCCTGTCTGACAAACACTAGTTCCCTTGTGTTGCTCTGCTTAGTTGTCAGTTGTTGTGGTTGAATCACACAGTGAGAGAGGGACAAAATAACTTTTACTCACCTGCAAAACAAACTAATAGCTAATGTTGCTACCCTCAAGGAATGTTTCATTGCTGTCAAGTTAAATGCAATTTATTCCAAATCTGGTGGTTTGCATGTTTTCACATACACAGGCCAAATAAAGGTTTCTTTGTGGCTGCAGAGCTGTCTTCATAAAACAATATAAGCCTTAATATCAGTGCGCATTCATGTTCATAATTTACTGGATGACTTTTCAATCGTTTCCCCGATTAACAGCGAAGTCATAAAGATTTCAACGTGGCATTAGCATGTCTCTCAAGTCTGGTTCTTCGTAAGTGTTTGGATAGAAATACAAGTGAGCTTTTTTTAGTAGTATAACAGAACAACAATAACAGTCTTGACATAACAAAGATGAATTAGCTTAATAACAAATATCAAGTACCAGAACAGGGATCATGGCTCAATATGGCAAATGGTGCATTGAAGATGAACTTAAATAAATACACGGTAGATGGCACATACTGTAAGTAGAAGTATATTACTACTACTATATAGTAACTACTACTAACTAATTATAATAAATTGCTAAGATTAGTGACACAAGCTGTGATGCTGAAGTCTTACTTCTTTGAATGTGAGTCCACATACCTGACATAATTCCTGGTCTTTTTCACTTAAAATTGCTTTGTGAGGCTGGTCCATAGGTGTTCCAGCAATGCTGTTTCATTCTAACACACAAAGGAACATTTTAATGATTCATTTAGACCACTTTGGCAGCATCTTTTCATCTTGATCTCTCAAAAAATTCAATATGTTTTTAATAATATCGTGTTTGGCAAACAGACATGTTTGTCAACAACCATTGAATCATATGCCTTGGCCAGAAAAGTGTCCCTGCCTGATTAGTTAGCTAGCTCTGATCAGTGAAATATCTATAAACATGGCGGTCAAAGACACTTTATCACTATTAAATGTTGCTAATTTGGAAACTATAAATTTTGACATTGATTGTGGAGTCTTTTGTTAGTACCTAAAATCCAGGAGCCTCTGTGTAGAGATTATTATTACTGATACTCATTCAGGCTTTGGAGCCTATTAGCATCTGTAATTCTCATTATCACTGCTCTGATGCACAACTTTGCAATGTATAATAGTATCGTTAGTATTTTGGGAAAAGACCATTTTGTCGTTCAACTCTATTGCAAATTCCAATACAAGTGGAAATCTACATACTGTTTTTATGGTACTACTTTTATCATGCTTTTTTTTATATTAGATTTGAAATGGCAAGTGTTACATAATTTCCACAAACTCAATATCCTCTCCATTTCCTGTGTTTTTAGGTGAGATTTTATATCCTAGCTTCCGTGGATAAATATCCCCCGTGGAGATATTGACTGTTTTGAATGCTGGGCAGGAACATGTTGTAGTGGCACCTAAGAATGGAGAACATGCAACACGTATATTGAATAATGCCTTAATATTTTAAGTGTTATTACAGAGTATTGTGTTGATTTAGATATGTAGCAAATCCACTAAATGAAAAAAAGAGTCACTTTTCATCAGGAAAAAAATGTTTTATTCTGTTTATTTATTTTTTATTTATTTTATTTATTCTGTTTTTTTTTTCTCCATCCTTTATTCTCTGTAGTAGATTAATCAATTTCTTACTAACTGCATTGATCTCATTTCTGAGATTGTGCAGTGATGCCATCTACAGGTAGCTTTGCATCAGTATAGTTGTTTTTCTAGTTTTAAATTTACCGGTAACCAGCATTAGACACTTCCCCACCAATCGCCATTGAAAAATGTAATTCCCAAGTGTACTTGTGCAATGGCAATGAGTCTAATCAGACTGTATTCTTGCGTTGGGATGGGCCTTCTGTTTTATGCAAATGTGGAGCATAGCTTTTGTTACCATGGCAACAGCGGGCAGTGTCATGACTTGACTTCTACTCACCGATTTTCTCTCTTTTCCAATCCTTCGAGTAATTGCTTTTTCATAAAAGCAGCTAGCAGCAAATGAGGTCACTTTTGTTTTCCATGTGTTTTTATTGGACTCGTCCGGAAACGGTGATTTCTTTGAAAGCAGGAGATTCATTGCAGCAAGTAGCTGTGCTCATTGTCTGATTTACCAATAGGCCTAACTAGGACTGCACTCCAGAGACAAAACCATGTACACACAAAGAATTTTAAAAGTCCACTTTTCAAAGTATGTCCCTTTGGAGAGTACTGTAAGCAGCCCAGGTTTAGAATCCAGACATTGATGTGTGTCCTGCCTCCTCCCTGTTGAACTGCCTTTTCCTAGCATTCAAAGTCAAGTCAAGTACATTTTAGAGCCAAATAAACAGAGCTCAAATGGCACTTCAAAGGCTTTTGGATTCAACTGTAGATTACAGAATATTTGCGATCTCTACAGTCCCACTGTTCTGAAAACATTGACTTTAAAAGGTACATTATGTGTACGTAAGACTTTTATATTCTGTGAACTCTATCATTATTGTAAGAACAACATGAAGTTGAGTGACTTGTTATATAACCAAAAGGGATCTGAAATGTGTAATTTCCTCTAATCTTGCAACCGGCCCTACTTGAAAATCCAATCATCTGATACATGCACAGTACAATATTTGTCAACTCTAGCTTCAGTTAACTATTTCTGTCTTCCACAGTAAGCAGTGCACCCATTAAAATGTTGCATGAAGGAGAATATTTTATAGAATAGCAAAACTTCATAGCCTGCTGGGGATTCTTGTCCACCTCTGCTCCAACTTTGACTATAAATTGCATTTAATGTCTCCAGATATGTGGAATGCACACTGTTTTGTGACTGAGTTTCTGCCATTGAATAATGGGCCTGCTTTTCCTTTGTCTGAGTATTAAGCCCGGAAAACACTAAATATAACTGGATGTTTTTTGTTTTTGTTTTTTTTTTAATTACGACAAAATATATTTGATCCAACATTTATTCACAATGTGACTCATAAATGCAAGAATTAGTCAACAAATAATCAATTCAAATAATCAAAAATAAAGATTCATGTTTTGATAATCGATTAATTCTTTCAATATCTTTTTTTTTAGTATTCTAAGTCCTCAGAATTTTAGCTGGTCATAAAGTAAATATTCTCCAATCACTGTCATCCTCCAAGCATGTATTATCATTGTTCAATTAAAAAAAAAAAAAAAAAAAAGTGATTTGAATTTCGAAAACACGAATAACATTTATCACTACTTTGCAATACTTTACTATCCATTCCCAAAAGCAAACCCCCCCATATTTTTTTTGTTTGAGGAACCTACCTTCTGTTATTTGCTGACAAATTATTGTTGGAGCTTAAAAAAAAAGTGTTAAAGATTTGAATAATGTCTCTTTTCAAAAAAGGTTTGAAGCAAAACATTTTTTCAAATGAAATGCATCAATTAATCGACAAAATAAGCAACAAATTAATCAATTATTAAAATATTCTCTGCTGCAGCCCTGCTACCTCTTGTGCGTTTCTTTTTTGTAAATAAATAAAATTGAAATGTACTCAGAGAAATACGGCATATCAAATTCACTCATTTAAAAGCGTAACTGTCTTGAGTCACAAAGCAGTGTATAATAATTATAAATGATAAATACGTTTTTCATTCATCGACTGAAAGCACAAGCAATGATTTCTTTTTCTTTCCCCACTCACTTTCACAATTCCCCAAATGTGACTCTACTGAATTTCTCCGTTTTTATTGACGTGCAAAGCCTGTCAAGAATAACAGTGTTGTACCAATGTTCCTAGCCTAAGCTAAGCAAGACCAGATGTAAATGAGGAACATGGCCTCTGGTTTTCTCACTAGCTGCAATTGGCCAGGACAAATTGATCACATACACATCAATGTTTTGAAAAGCCGTGCAACAATAATGTTTGAGCCTGAAATTTTTGTGACCCAGATACAATGGTGTTGGTTTTATTGTTTTTTTTTTTCTTCAGAAATAAAGCCTAAATGTGTTTGCATGTGTGCGTGTGCATTTGTGTGTGTGTGTGTGTGTGTTTGTGTGTGTATGTCTGCTGATGTTTGTCTGTGTGAGGAATAATCCAGTATAATTCTTTAAAGTCCCAACAACAACAGAATAATCGGCATGTTTTGACATGAATGCAAAAAAAAAAAAACTTTCTTCCTATGTGTAACCTCCTCAAAGTAGATGACACCAAAATTCTTAGCGACCTACCGAATGTCGAGCTGTTAGTAGTTAATATCTCTCTTGAGCAGATTTTTGGTCCAATGCATAGCAGGCATCAATCCTAGGTGGAACTTTATGAGATGATTTGATGTATTAGTTTGGTTTTTCTTTCCATTTTCAAACATACAAGTCAATGTTTGACAGGTTTTTTATATGTCCCTGGACAGGAGCAAGAGGATCCAAACAAGCTGGCTACAAGCTGGCCAGACTACTACATTGACCGAATCAACTCCATGGCTGCTGTAAGTCTCACTTCTTGTCAATGAAATTCCTAAATAAATTTTATTCCTGATAAATCCCAGCTGGCCCACTGAATCTTCAGTTTCTTCCATGTCTAAGTATGGGACGAAAAGGTTACATTTTCTTTCTGAGGTGGTTTTGGTTTGCCCTTGCTGACGACATGTCCAAATTCCATCAGTGCGACCCCAACATTCTCCCACACTGTGATGACAAACTGGCCAGTATTGCACGCAACAGTCAGTGGGAATGGCTGTCGGAGACATGGAGGGATGCCAACTGCTCATTATTTCTAGCCGTGAATTTTTCGGGCTGCAAACGAAAACAAGTAGTCAGCCATGCTCCTTGTATTATTTTAAGGACAACTGCTGCAATAGTTGTTGTCTCATTGTGCACTAGAACACTGACCAATTTGAGTATCAGCTGGACGTTATGTGAATAGACTCACTACAAAAAGATGAGAGAATAAAACATTCATTTTTTTATATACCGGATTACATAGACTATAAATTGTGTCATAGTGTTGTGTCAAGTTGATTTTTGGGGGGCAGCATTTTACATATTTTACAGAACCTGAAACCAAGGGCGGTAGAGCACACGCTTCAGAGTACTACAAAGAGGAGCCCGGTGCAGGAAACAGTTCTAACATGAGCTTCTCCAAGCTGGTGACTGTTTCATAACATAAAAAAAAATGCTGTTCATTGAGACGAGTGTGTCACCAGTTTACACGCAAGCTAACAACTAGACAACTGCAAGTTCTGTTTTTCTTTTTACTATAGATTCAAAGTGTCTAAACTAAATTAGAATTCCACATCACATCTTGGCTAAAGCACAGTCCAATATATATACGTATATTCTAATAATGCAGCTTACTGACCGTAGCGATAGTGAGGCCAACTGTGGCCATCTTAACGTTGTTGACATTTAGATTGCTAAGTGGCTATGAATGGCTGTTCCAAACAGTAACATTTGCTGTGAGAGGCTCTTATTAGCCCCTACAAGGATGACAAGGAAAACAGTGTTTTCACAATAAAAATGAATTGCCAGTAATAGTGGTGACTAATTGGCATTGTTAGTCCATTTGTAAGTCAATGGGCCAACAGTAGAATCCTTTTTGGGTGTTCTACCTCCACATCTTTGTTTTAGCTGTATACTATCCGCTGCAGTTAACTTTACATCACTATGGACTTGTTTTTCTAGTGTATTTTTCTGCTACTTCTGTTTTAGCAGTTGTTGAATACTTTTGGTGCAGTACCACTACCTTCTTTAACATGCTAGTAAGAAGGTGGCCACCAAGTCACATCTGAGTAGAAAATGTAGGGCCCAGCCAAACTATGAAAATTAAAAAAAAACAAAAAAAAAAAAACCTGTGTCCAAAAGTCTGAAAAAATATGGGCAAACACACTATATTATAAAAAATAGTCAGAAACAAATCCTCCAACTCAATTTTAAATAAAAATGTGCATTTTCAATTTGTACATCAAGTCACTCATCGCAACTCTGCACCTTTTCATTCCCTTCCGCGATTTATTTTTAGTCTAGACTCTAGAGTATTTTAGTTAAAATAGTCAGAAACAAATCCTCCAACTCAATTTTAAATAAAAAATTTCATTTTCAAGTTGTACATCAAATCACTCATCACAACTCTGCACCATTTCATTCCTTTCCGCAATTTATTTTTTATTCACTATCCTTATTTCCTTCTCTGCAATACTCCTTGCAGCGCCTTGACAAGAAAGTGTTGAAATAATTCAAAGTTGATTTGTTTGACAGTGATTTCATGTCTTGGCTTCCATTGGAGCACACCAGGGAGAACTTTCCTTCCACAGTAGCCGAGTTATTGGATGAGGTCATTTTTGCTTTGTGGCCTGACAAGATGACCGAACTACCCGGCGTCATGGTGTTCATTCATGAAATCGTGTCACAATCACATCCCTGAAATCATTATTGGCCACTGACTGACAAATGTTTTGTCGTAACTCTGACAAGTGCTTCTGGTAGTTTCCCTGTTGCATAAAAGTTTGTGTTTAGCATCAGATCTCCCACTTTGCAAAAGACCCTGAAAGTGGGAAAAAATGTCTATTAATGTTACCCGTAGCTCAAATTTGCTAGCATTGTGTTCGCACATCAATTGCAAAAATTAACCAAAATTTAATTGTTTTTATCTCAATTTGTCTTTACATTAGTTGTAACAATTGATTATTTCACTGATCGATTAATCTGTCAATTATTTTTCTTAATTGATTGATTTGAATTCGAAGCAGCATAATTTAAATTCTATTGCTTATAAAAAAAAAACCATGACATTATGTCAAACTTACCATGCAGAAAATACACAAACATAAATATATTGTGATTCACTTATTGTCTAGGGCTGTAATATATCGGAAAATGGGCGAAACAATAATTTTCCCTAGTAAAAAATAATTTTATTTTGATTCAACACAAACATCATAAGTCTACATTTATTGAGGACTACAGAAATCGAATATTGCCTTTTGAAAAGCTAAAATGTTGAGGATTTTTGACTATTTTAAATAGAAAAGGCATCCAATAATCAAAAACAATTAGATTAACTGTATAATCAATTAGATGTGAAACAAAAGGTGCTACACTAGTATACGGACTGTTGAAATACAGTATGAATCTAAATTTTCCTCTGGCTTGGTTCAGTTAAACTCTATTGAAATGTGAATGCTTGATGAGCAACGGTAAAATGAACATTAACTGATTGTGCTGATCAAACCAGCGTTGAATTGAAAGTGGAAAGTACAGGGACATACCAAATGTCCAACAGTAAATATCACATAGGATTCTGAACTACATTTTTGAAAACATTGTTTTGGTCCAGGTCACTGAACTTCGACCAAAGTGTTGATCCTAGTTTTGACGAGCATGATCACAGTTGTAGAAGAGCACAGTCTTGCAGAAAGCCACGGCCCATATTTGAAAGAATTTTTATTCCAAAAAACAAAAATGGAATTGATCAATGGGCTTTTCAACCAAGACATGCAGTTGCCTTAAATGGTTACTTGGAATCTACAGACAGCGGATATATTTTTTACACATACATGGTTCGAATTAAGAATTTGATTAGTTGTGCTCATTGCTCAGTCAGTGAATGAAGCATTGACGCTGAAGGGCATCATTCTGACTCAAAGTGGGGTATTTTCACAAGTACTCATTCAGACGAATATCCTCTGCTGATATACCAACTGGTTTCAATAATAACCCCATGTGCATACTGGAGCGAGGTCAGAATGAGCTTACAAATAACAGATGTAGAGTTGCTTGGCAAGACTTTTACACAGGGTGAATTTAGCATGCAGTTAGTCTCCCCAACATTTGTGTGTCCAACTTCCCGTTGACTCACAAGGCTTCTTTTGCCAGCGCTCCTTGGCTTTGAGTGTTTCCAGCATCTGGACGTAGTGCTAAGTCGACACAATGGTTGTTTTGACTGAGCGGCTTCTTGATTAAACATTCACACATTGGACACGAGTAGTAGTATTCAAACATGTGGAGACTCTTCTTAGCTAGGCGGCTATTGTTAAGGCATGCAGGTACCGGGATGTCTTTTCTTTCTGGGGAATATTTATACCCACCACACATCTAGATGTCCTATTAAAGGAGAATGTTCAAGCAAACAGAGTTCTCTTTTAAATAAATATCTCCTCAGACAATTAATAAGCAACCGCTGTGACATGCTTGCTGGTAAAACCTGCTCTTGAACCCTAACACTTGGCGTAGAACTTCAAGGGGAAAAACGCCACCGATTAAACAGAAGTCCTTGTGGTCCCGTTGAATGTCAGCAGAGCAGCGGTTTGATGATGTTATGTCAAAATGTCTCCACACCACCACAGGCCGAGGAGGGATTTTTCTTTTCTATTTTCTGCCATAGTGATTTCAGCTATTAGCATTGCTCAGCTGGATTTTCCAACATTAAGGCAAGCTGGTGGGCTCCTGTTGTTTAAAACATCTTGCAAAAGAGAGACTGTTTGTGTGCTGTTTCAGTCAAACCCAAATTCTAAATGATTCACCAGATCCTAATCTGCTGTTTTTCCATTTTCTCACCAGATGCAGACACTATTTGCATTTGATGAGGAGGAAATGGAAATGAGAAACAAGGTGGTGGAAGATCTGAAGACAGCGCTTCGGACTCAGCCAATGAGGTAACTTAAGGGCGAATTCTCTCCTATGTAGACACTAAATGAACAAACTCGTGGCATACGCTTCTCTAAGTGATCTAGATACTAAGCGATGCAGCTTTACCATATATACTGTGGTTGCCTGCATATTTGTGGTTTGGCACCCACAGATCCACTTTTTCACAGATTGCTACATTTTGCAATCTTGGGGGTAGCAAGCTATTGGTAGGGTAACCTCTTCATTCAAGAGTTTTTTTTTTCAAAAGATAAAAAATCTGATTTATATATATTTTTTTCAATGCAATTATACTGAGGGTAAATTATTTGAGTATTGCCGTCCTGCAAATGCAATAGATTACTGTAATGTAATGTGTTGGTTCAAAATAGCGTAATGAGTATCATAAATGATTATTATTTGATTATCTATGAATTATTATGTGTTTATATGAGACTGGTTAAATACTTTATTTAGGTGTTATTTATTGATCACAGTGATCCCCTGTCCCTCAAAACGGGCTTCAGCACCTGTTCGGTCGCAGTTTTCTGAGAATGGAGGTATTAAAACATCCAAATATGCAAACTGCCTCCCTTCCCCTATCAGCAGCTGCTCCATTACTGTCTTTCAACTTGGGCCAGTCGAATGATGCATTGGTCTGGAACCAAGCTGTGTGTTGTCTTTTCGGTGCACTCGTATAGCGTGACAAATACTTGGAGTTGACTTCGCGTCTGGGTCACGTCTGGGTTGTGCATGGCTATGCGGTGTTCATGAAACAAGTTCAAGTATTTAGAGAGTGACTTTTCACATGTGTGTCACCAAATTGACCTTCATGAATATTAAATCCATCATTGCATTATTCATGTTCTTCTGAAGGATTAACATTGCAAAATAAAGTAGACTTAATAGTACAGTGTGCTATTTTATTTAATTTTTTTTTTTTTTTTTGGGGGGGGGGGGGGGGGCATTGAGTATGTAACAGCCATAGTACACTTTTACTTCAAAGTTAACCTACATAACTACTGTATGTTAGCAAAGTGGCTGGGTAGCTGGCTTAAAGCAATCAATTCAACCAGTTGAATATTTTTTAAAATGTAATAATTATGGAATTTAATACCCCCACGTAATCCACATCATCATCAAAGAGCTTAGTTATTTAGTCACTAAATATGTTGCAGCAGCCTCTTTGGGGAAAATTTAATCAGTTTGTCATTTTGTAAACTTCAGTGTGACTGAAAACTAACAAATATACTTGTTGTCAAATTGAATACATTGATGAATAAAAAGGGCATGCTTGTTTGGCTTAATTTTTTTTGTTTTTGTTTTTGTTTTTTTTGTTTCCACAAACATTTGCAATGGGGGTTCTTGGAAAATGTACTTTCCATTAAAGAGTCATTGACTCCAAAAAGTTTGAGAACCTCTGCTTTAAAAGAATCACCCATGTCATCAAGTTTGAATTGAGTTGAATTGCTAGAGTTGTTTTTCCTATTTTTGTGTTTGATAACTTTTGAATTTGAAGCTGTTTCCAGCTTTCGACTACTATTTTTTCTTTTGCAAGATAACAGATGAGATTTTTTATTCCCTAATTTTACAGGCCTCAAACAAAATTGTATTGTTATTTTTGTATGAATTATAATTGTGCCTGTGACTGCGATTATTCTTTGCGTCTTTACTGAGTAGGTCATTCCCATTTTATGCTCAGCGTTGTTGTGGGTTTCCAGAGAATTAATATTGAGAGAAATGATGTGTTGTTTGATGAAAACTTTATGATTGAGATAATGTGGGATGTGCTGCAGTGTGTGTGAGTCAGAAGCTTATTGATACCCAGGGGCTTTCATTTTCAAAAGGTTTTACCCTTAATGTTGTCTCTGATCATGTTTGACAGGGATTGTGTCAAATATCACCGAGGACTTAATCTCACACATTGATAGCAGTATGTTCATTCTGTTTGTACATTCGTTTAATTTGTGGCTATGCTTGGTTACTGCCAAGATTGGCTGTCGTCCCTTTGGCGTTTTAGAACAGCAGCTGCTTTATGGCGTGACAAGGCTCTCCTGTGCCCTCAGACCTCTTTTTGCTTGGTCATAGACCAAATACGCTTGGGCGTGCTGGGAGCCAGGTGGCAATAACAGAAGTAAAATTGCTGGAAACTGCCACTTCAAAAACTCAACAGCTGGACACAAGCACGTCAGACTTGTTTTTTAACTCACCCCACCACCATAACATCAGATTTTTTTGGGCAAGTGGACAGCTTGCATGCGTGTTCACTGTTGCTTTTCTGCTGTGCTGTGCCTAAAACAATAATTTGGTATAACTGGATATAATTTTTAGACCAAATTAATGATTTACATCTGCTAGGATGGAGGGGAAAAAAAGCTCATCTGTGAAGAGAAGATATTCAACAGAAGATCAGGAAAGTCTTTCATATTAACATATGCTTTCACCATTTTCATACTTTCTACAAATCATTTACCATTCACAAAATCATTGGTCAATAACTCTTCCTCTGACATGAATCGCATCAGTTTGAATGGGACTCCATGATCTAATTACTATCCAGAGAAGTAGCAGGAAATGGTGATGAATAGGACACACCAGAGACTAGTTAAACATTACTAGTCAAGCATGATGCTGTAAACGGCAAGGGAAAATGAAAGGCTTCCACCTGAGGCCAACCTGGAGATGGTGGGGGGAAAATAAAACACTTTGCATTAAAAAGGCAAGGCTAATCTGTTTTACCACAACAAATCATACCTAAAATGTACCACTTAAGTAGAGGTAGAATTAGGCATACACATGTCATGTTCCTCACTGTCATTTCTTTGGCAAAATAATGAGAACACAATGTGAAATAAAAGCTTATTTTCTAGAAATTATAACGGCCTTTCTCAGAAATTACTGTAGTAGTCAGTCAATGGTTCTTGTCTGGCAGAGCATCACAGTGACCTCAGTGTGTTTTCCAGTACAGCTTCTTCGTCTCCAAACTTTTCAAGAGTGACTCTGTTGACATTGATTTCGGCAATTAGCTGCTATTCTGAATGGTTCCACTTCATAAAGAGTGGGTCAATAACCAATTTTCACATGATGTGTTACTGTGTAATGTGCATTAGATGTGGAACAGAAGCGCCACATTTTTAGGACTTCAATGGCGTCATTATGACAGAGGACATATTTTCCACACCTTGTTTACATGACAAGTGAGATAAGCTCTCATGATTAGTTTTGATTGACACTGCACTATGAGGTATGGATTTGGTATTCCTTAGTTTGTAATACAGTTGTATTGTGTTAAGTATGCCGACTCTTGTTGTCTTCATTAAATCAGTTTTTCAGTATTGGTCAAGTATAGACCTGAACAGATGCGCGGGACTTCAGGCGTACCTAAATTTGTGTCCAACCAGTTAAAAAAAAAAAAAAAAATCAACCTTAAGTATCCTCTTTTGGATCATAGGTGAAATCTATTACCACAAAGAAATAACTTATTATTAATACGTTTTTTCCACTAAAAAATAATCAATTTAAAGTGTCAGACCTGTTCTAAAAAATATAAATGAATAAACAATTGTCCACAGAAAAATATTAAACATAAAGCATCCTGTTTTGGGGTTAGAGTAGAGATCTGTTCACTAAAATAATTAACTTAATTATTAATAAATATTTGTCCACCAAAATAATCAACTAATTATGAATAAATATTTGTTCTCAGAAAAATATTAAACAAAGTGTCCTGTTTTGGGATTAAAATAGAGATCTCTTCACAAAAATAAATCATTAACTTAATTATTGACAGTTGTCCCCCCCCTAAAAAAAAAAAAAAAAAATCAACATAGTGTCAGACCTGTTTTCAAAAAGAAATAATGAATAAATATTTGTTCACAGAAAAATATTCAACTTCAAATGTCCTTTTTTAGGATCATAGTAAAGATGTGTTCACAAAAATAAATCATTAACTTGACAGGTAACAAGAAGTGACACATGACACGTTGGGTCAAACCATTCTAGTAAGGGGGAGAATCTTGAGTTTTTATAATAATGAAATTGAATAACCTACTGAACATAATTTTTGTTTTATGAACTTATTTCCTGAAATAAAAAATCAGTAATTATTTTTAAAGGATTTCTGCATGTTTGTTTGCTCTATTTAAAATCTTGAGTACTCCCTGACATTCGAAGTACCCCCATTTGAGAACCACTATAGTAGACTATATTGGCACACACACTAAATTAATGTACATGCAATTTTTCTTCAAACCATCTCTCAAACTCATTCAAACGATATCAATATTTCCAACATTTCTATAGCTTTACCCTACTTATACCTGATTCCTTATACTGTTTTTAAACCTCTTTTTGACCACACTTTTTCCAGTTCCGTTTCATTCCTTAACCGTTCAACATTCACGCCCTCAACAGAAAGATACCTTTGCTGAGTGTTTGTTGTCATTTTTGGACTTTTTGTCAACTCTTGTATCCTTTAAGTCATCGCAATTCTCTCTAGTTTCAAACAGCTTCTGAGTATGTGACAAAGTAGGTTATTGTGTACTTGGTATGAAATTTGATTTGGATATTGGGTTGGTTGATCAAATAAACCAACACATTCTTAGTCAACACATCATCATTCTTCTCTCATCTAAAATAAATAAATGTAGTGATGTATTGATTGTGACACATTGTAGATTATTCTCTCCATAGTGGCATTTCCTGTTATGATAAGCCCGTGCTAGTTGGACATTCTTGGCAAAAGTTGACATCCTATGATTTAGGCATGAGCGATTGAGGCATGTTAATACAGGCTCTTGTGAGAATTAAACATTTCTTTCGCATGCATTCGCTTTGGTGGTTATTTTCTGGGACCGTTTTGCTGCATTTGTCACAAGTTGTCTGGGAATCAGCACAGGAAACAAAAATGAATGCAATCTAAAGTCTATCAAGCCATTCTTGGTGAAATGTGCTGCGCTGTGTCAAAAAGGCTGCTCTCAGCTGAAAGTCATTGGTCCAAACAAGATAATGACCCAAAACAAACAGCTTAAACACTTGAGAATGGCACAAACAAAACATTGGACTATTATTATTGTTATTATTGTTATTATTATTGTGAAGTGACCTTTAATGAGTGGTTTATTTAAATAGTATCTAACAATTGCACTTGCAGTTTTGTCCCCTTTTTTGACGCGGGCGGAGTCCAGTCAGAAATCCAGCAGTCCATCATAGTGATTCATATGAAACCAATTAAAAATGTGTTAACAAAGCGCAATTTTTTTGTTCATAGACCTTTTGTGAATCATTGACATCATTTGAGGAGCAATTTTTCGAATTTTGTTAATAATTTGTGGCAGATTTTTCCCAGGGACCTCAAGCAATGTTGTTATTATTATTATTATTATTATTATTATTATTATTATAACAAAACACAACAGTGTCCATATGCACAATTTTTTTTATGAGATTATGAGATTTTTTTTATGAAAATACTCAGTGCAAAAATGATATTTCAAATAAAGATGAGCAATAAATGCGTGGGTTTTTTGTTTCTTTTATGTTTACTTTTGTGTTATTTGGTGTAAAGCTACTCAGCCTGTTTCTGGGGGTTAGTATATAATAATAAAAATAATAACATTTTCCTAATGCTTTTCAAGTGTGCTGTCATTTTTGCCATGTATCATTACATTCCAAGTTATGTTGCCTTTTTTTTCTTGTGAATGTGAGTGTATGTGTGTGCATGTCTGCAAGAGTGCGTCATTGGCTTAGCTTCGGGAGTGTTTAGCGCTGCCTGAGTGCATCCCTTTGGCAGGGCTTGGTTCTTTGAATTGAAGACAATCCCGGTGAGTTTTCAAGTATGCAGCGGTTGTTCCCTTTTAAAAGAGAGAACGAGTAGTCCGTAAGCCACTTGAGAATAAATGTTAAGGCACCGTATGGAGGCTGAAAAGTCAGTGAAGTTTCATTGCTAACTTTAGAGAGAGAGCGAAATCTCTGCTCTGTATACTGCAGTACATCATGTAAAAAAAGTCCAGCTGAATTGCTTTCACCTGTTTGAGCTTCCAGAAACAGCTCTTCACCTGGCTCCTCAGCTTCATTTCTTTTTTTTGATCAGTATAAATAATATCCTTCTGAGGTGGTCTTATAATACTTAGACAGAAATATGGCTAATACAATACTTGGCCTCTTCTCTGGCTTCACTTGTGCACTGGAAGAGGTTGCAGAATGCGTTCCACCTTGTGACTGCTATACCGTGTCTAATACTGTATGGTGTATTTATTTATAGTTGGAGAATGCAGCTCCTGAGGGGAATAAAAAACACAGAAGCACTTTGTTTGCCGGTGGATTGTGTGAGCCAACTGTATTGTCAAATTGTTTTATTTCTATGAAGAATTTGTTGCTCATGTCAGGTAAAGTGTGTGCTCCATCTGGAACAGTTGATGATTAAGTAAAAAAAAAAAAAAAAAAAAAACATATGGCCTCAATAGAGGTGCGATATTAATTTCCATGTTTTCCAGGTTTTGCATGGCTATAAAAAGTTGAAATGTGGAAGAGGTTGCTCTGTGTCCTTTTGACAATGTTAAAGCGGCATAACCACCCCCATCTCCGTTTTCCCCTTCCAGTGTCTGTCTTCTTTCTCAACTCCTTGCAAGCCAGTTGCCGTTTGAAATTATTCATCATGACCATCAGGAATTTGACATTATAGGAAGTTCATGGATGTGGCAACTGGCATCGCTCCATGTTGACACATCCTTTCTGTCATTCACCCTGTCAGCTTGATGTTAAAAGCTCGCTGCTCTTCTATTTAGATTGGTTAATGAGACGTGTCTCTCAATATACTTGGTGTAAAACATTTACATAAAAAAGAGCATACACAGCTCTGGTGAAATGTAGACGATTCTATCTTTTGGTAACGAATCGATGGGCTGGTGTGACTTTCTTTTAGTCCAAATACAATCTGGAGGGTGGGTGGGATTCATTCATGTGCAGACATACTAATAAAGTGTGATAATTGGATTCTGGTCATGTGACTTTTTGTTCCTTGTTCATTTATATCGATTAAAAATGCCTTCAAGGAACTAATAAAGGGTTGGTTTTCATCAGGGATAGATTACCGGCGATTGTGCTCAATGGTGGCATCTGTCATTCGTGGAAATCTTGATCGCCTAAAAATTGGAAGCAAGTATTTTTGTACATACAGTATGCTTGTAATACCTAACAATGCAGGGTTAGCCTTTTCTTGAGGGCGGGGAAAAACAATACATTTAAAGACGTTGTTTTGATGTTGCCCAAAGCCTTTCGGAATAGTATACAGTGATTCAGACCTAATTTTAATTGAATTATAAATGTTTTTGTCAGTCTATGAATCCTTTATGACTGTTTGAAATGTCAAGGTAATGTCTGCCCACAAGTTATTAAGTCAAGTGGAGAAAGAGTGTTGTCGTTGCCTCCCACTTTGCCATCAGTGATGTTGATGAGGAGGAGGAAGATAATGCGGCAGACCCTGATGTCATTAAAGAAGTTCATAATTATCATAAAGGTTCATAATGTACTGTATATAATGTCATACAACTTGTATAAATATGAGTTTATATCAGTAGTTTTATTAAAACTGATGTTTCTATGTGGAATATGTTCTTTTCACAAAATAGATGTTTTTGGTGTACTGTATATTGTACATATACACTTAATGGATTTTATTTAGCCCTATGGTTATGTGCAAGACATATGAAAGTTTTAAAAATTTTGAAAAAAGAAATAAACTTCGGTTTTGTCTAATAACACTTCAGTTATTTTTTTGGTGTGCGTGTATGTGTCCAGTAAAGAGTTAATCACACCTAATTAAAAGAGAAGCAGTAATACAAGTGTAACCGTGGCATTAAGATGATGTCACAGAAACAAAACCCACATCTATTTCTGTTACCACAGTTTTGCCGATAGTGCTTACAAACAACATTGCAAAGAAGTGTGAAGGGCTTTTTTTCTTTTGTTAATGTGGATTTTCAGTAGGAGTAGAACTGATTATACTAAAAGTCAACAAGAAGCTTAAGTAATTAGTGTCCTTGGTTTAATGTCACTTTATCTCTACAAATCAGGAGCCTATAATACTTAGCATTATTTGACAGACATGCATGAATTTCCTTAGTCAAAGTCTTTTATAATCTGTCTTTGGTAGTTTTGTGGTCAAATTAATGAATGAAGCTCATAAGGTTTATTTGAAAAAAGTGCCAGCTTTTGCATAGCCTAATGCTCAGAAATTTTTGTCCTCGCCCTTCTCAGGTTTGTGACGCGCTTCATCGAGCTGGACGGCCTCACCTGCCTCCTCAACTTTCTGCGCAGCATGGACTACGAGACCTCGGAGAGCCGCGTCCACACCTCTGTCATCGGGTGCATCAAGGCTCTCATGAACAACTCTCAAGGTCGAGCGCACGTGCTCGCTCACCCGCAGAGTATCAACACCATCTCGCAGAGTCTGCGAACGGAAAACATAAAGACCAAAGTGGCCGTCCTGGAGATCCTTGGAGCAGTGTGCCTGGTCCCCGATGGGCACAAGAAGGTGTTGCAGGCCATGGCTCACTACCAAAAATATGCAGCTGAGAGGACTCGTTTTCAGGTGAGGAAAACCCACAAAAATACGTAATTCTCTTTTACTATCTTTTAGTTCACACATACTGGCATTGCTCGTTTTAGCTCTAAAAACTGTTGGGTCCCCAGGGCTCGCAACACTAAAACACTACGAGTCCCAACGTCCCAAAAAATGTGCAATAAAAAGGACAACGTAATTCTAAGGTTCAAACTGCATTTTCAAGACGTGAGCAAAACCCCAAAACGGTTATTAACAATGTCACAGTAAAATTTATGACAATAGAATGAATTTACATGTAGCCTCTGTCATCATCATCTTCATATCGTAACCATATAAGAGACCATTTTGGTAGAAAAGTCTACCTTTTAGTTTCAGCGTGTCTGTTTTGCTCCTCTTCTCGAGCTTCTGAAGCGTTTTGTTATCATCTCTTTACTTTCTGGCTCATTGTTACCTGATTGTGTATTATTTGACTTGTTACTGAGACCAATAAAAAAAAATGCAGTTTACTTTGATTTGGGCCTAAAGATGGCACTTTTTAGAAGGCATTTTAGAAGAGTCTTTGTGAAGACAAACCTGTGCAATTCTTCTGTGAAATAGATTTAAATAGTTTAAATATTTGGCCCACAACTTGATGATAGGGAAATACATTTTTTCTCCTGAAGGTAGACCATTTAAGAACCAGTGCACCATCCAGAGTAGAGATGTCAAACGTGTTTAAGTTGCAGGCTGCATGGAGGATAATTCTGTTCCCAAGTAGGCCAAACTAATAAAATCATTTCAACATTCCATAACAAATGATGCTCACTTGATTTCTTTCTTAGGTTTTAGTTTGACATTAAATAGTTAATGCATTTTCTTGTTGCCCTTTAATATTACTTATTTTAGTAATTACTTTTTGATGCCGCTTCTCTGGATGTTTGGACCTTAGATAACGTAGCTGGGTGAGCACATCTAGACTTCACAAGGCCAGGATGATATTGTGCTTCAGCATTTATAAGGACAGAGTCAACACATTACATATTACTCGTTCCCCCTGGCTGTGTGTTAAATCGTCTCACCTTGAGCTAAATTAACACCAAAGAAACAAGTGATTCACCACTGATAAAGAATTGTGATGTTCTAATATTTCAATCACTCAGAAGTATGTCTGATTGTTAGTTTAGGACTGGGTCTGTGGAGGGTTTGTGACCTCTTGTGTTCGCTTATCTTGCCACTGTTATTTTAACACGCACCGGGTATGATTTATGGATACTTCATTCATGGCAAAGCAACTTTATTTATATAGCACATTTCCTAAACAACTCATTGTGCTTCACTTGTTGAAACCTCCCAACTTATAAAATTGTTTCATCAATCAAACAGGAGAACTAAGACATGCACGGAGCAAAAGAAACAAACTTTTACTAGAAAGACTGTAGCATAAATTTGATTTTAAAAATGCTGAAAAGAGGAGGGGGCAAAGGTGTGTTATTGGTTTGTAGTTTTAGCATAGTTTTCGATCTGGATTTAAAAACCTTTATACTGTATTTGGATCTCACACCACTTCTGATGGCAGTTTATCCCATTTGTGTGCGGCCCAACAGCTAAATGCCTCTTCACAATTGGCTTTGAAACCTTGGCTCCACTAATGGACTTTAATCTGCACATTTCCGATATATGTTATATTCAATGAGCGTTACCTAAAAATATTCAGGACCCAACAATTTAGTGATTCGTAAATCATTAGCAGAATTTGAATTCCAATTTCACAACCGACTTGAAACCAGTGTAAAACCTTTACCTATGGGTCTTTTTGTATCATTTGTTTATTCTTATTTGAACAACATTTGTAACCAAGGTCTTATTTGTTTGCAGACGTTGCTGAACGAGCTGGACAGGAGTACGGGACGATACAGAGACGAGGTCAACTTGAAGACTGCTATTATGTCCTTCATCAATGCTGTGCTCAATGCTGGAGCAGGAGAGGTCAGCTCCTAAACATGCTGTACACATTAGACCCAACGCTGTCAACCAATCACATTTTTTAATGCAGTATAAGTTAGCAAAGATGTTGAAATATTTTTGAGCTCTGGCCCCTTTTCAATGAGATCGCATCCTTTTGTGGATATTGACCTTGCGCTGATCCCATCTGGAGTGCACATAGTTACTCCCTAATCAATGACAATTTGATCTATGGGGTCTTCTGGCACTGGCATTAATCTCTCTGAAATGCACTCCCCCGTCACTCAACATTGTGATTTGCTTATTGTGACTTGACGGTCGAGCCTTGTGGCGCAGAGTGATGTACGAGCAGATTTTGAAAAACTTAGAGCTTTTTTCATTTGCATCCGAGGCGGAGGTGTCGTTTCAAAGCGTGTGCACTGTAAAGAATTTGAGGCAAAAACCCCTCTTGAGTCAAAAATAGGGATTTTTTTTTAAAGAAGTAATAAATGATACAAGTCATTTGTAAGTCATTGGGATTGATCCAGCTAAGACCCTACATTTGAAAAGAAGTACATTCTTTCGGGACTCATAATGGGATCCTTCTCTGAAAGACCTGATACCTTAACCATATGTTCTGTACCTAAAAATCATGTTAATCAAACAAAATCTGCCAAAGTCACACAGTCTAACCAGTGATCTGAATCTTGTGTATTGTTGTTAATGTCGCATTCCACCATCTGCTTTTTTTTTTTTTTTTTTATCTGCAGGACAACCTTGAGTTTCGCCTCCACCTGAGGTATGAATTCTTGATGTTGGGCATCCAACCAGTTATTGACAAGCTTCGAGAGCATGAAAATGCCACTCTTGATCGGTGAGTGGCAACCAAACAGGACAAAGGGGAACATACCAGGAACATTATGATAACATTCTGCATATTTATTTAATAGGCATTTGGACTTTTTTGAGATGGTACGCAATGAGGATGACTCTGAATTGGCCAAAAGGTTTGACATGGTAAGGAAAGCAGAATAATGTTGTCTGATTGGGATGTTTTGACAATAATGTAAGAGTTGTTCTCTCAACAGACCCATGTAGACACCAAAAGTGCTAGTGCCATGTTTGAGCTGGTTAAGAAGAAGTTGAGCCACTCTGATGCCTACCCACACCTCCTCTCCATCCTCCAGCACTGCCTGCAGATGCCCTGTGAGTTGTTACATGGTAGCAAGTATGATAAATTGATATGACAAATTGGGTTAAGTGTTTGATCTATGGTTAGCATCAACGGTTGCTTATTAAAATGAGAAAACATACACACATTAATTCACAGACACCATTTTGTAGTCCCTGCATTGTGAGTTTCAAGGAAATTTTTAATTATATTTACTACATATTTACTATATTTACTACACATTTACTAGTACTGCCGTTTCTTAATTAATGTGAGAAATCATCAACATGATCAGTATTTTCACCTAAATTGACATACTATTGATGATAACAAATTCGTCATTTCAGAAGGGTGTATTAAACTAGTAGCCCTTCCTATTACTAAGTAGCAAAGAAGTAGCTCTCACTTTCAAAAAGGTTTGTGATCCCTGCCCTAAACAATCATCTCTAAATGTGAAACAATATGCTATTGTTGTTCTCACTTCACATTCAGATAAGCGTGGCGGGAGCAGCATGCATCACTGGCAGCTTCTCGACAGGATCCTCCAGCAGATAGTCCTGCAGGATGACAAAGGGGAGGACCCCGACCTTTCCCCTCTGGACAACTTCAATGTTAAAAACATCATTCGCATGTAAGTGAAATGCAATATGCTAGTGTCTTCCTCACAGCGGCATAAATATAAAACAGTCACTTCTCCTATTACTTGTACATGCCAGGCGCTCCTTTCCAAAAAGTCCGAGAATGAATTTCCTCAGGGAAGTGAGGCAAAGTGAAGGTGGCAGCAGGGGGTCCTGGGCGAAACCTGAGGAAGCGGAGCTTTGTTCGTGAATTGGCACGAAAGAGGAAACCTGAGATCAAAGGGAAATTACACTAATCGTATTAGTCAGGCAGGCCTGCCAAGTGAGCCATGTTTAGGTACGGCCTCGCTAACCACTTGGCTTCATGTCAGTAGTTTTGTTCGTGTACTTACTTTCGGTGTTTACTTTTAGTCTTCATGGAATCTCTCTTAGAGCATTATCCGAACACTCAGCGCAGTTTGTTTTACCAGCCTTTATGGACCGCACTTAAGTAAGAGGCGATATTTGAGGAATGCACTGTAGAAGGTGCTGAAATAGATATGAAATTCTCATTCAATCCCCAAGAAGTACCTTGGTTGGTCAAGACTCAATCCTACACGTATATATATATGTCTTCGCATAGTCCAAACATTCAATCCCAGGTACTTATTATTTTACTGTAAAGATGGGTCTGCAAATTGCTGGCACTGAATACATTGACCTTGCTGAAATGTTTTTTGCAAACTTTGTGACTATAATTGTGACCATCGGTTTAACTGGAGCAGTGCTTGTGACGTGAAACTTTGTTTGAAACTTAGCTGTGTTGAGAGGAGAATCAATATTAACTGTAAAATATGTGTTTTAAGATAAATGTAGGGCTGCCATTTTCACACTCAAATATTCTATCGAATAATTAGATACATTTTTATTTCACATGCAAGTATTTTAAAAATATGTATTTTGGACTGTTTACTAAGCAGATATTATTAGTATTATTTAATGATTAAGATTCTGTTGATTTCATAAAGGACGACAAATCTTTTTGAATAATCACTCATGAGAGGCAGAGATCAGAGGATTTGAACAATTTTAAGTTAAAATGGGTCCAAACACTTTGATTAAAATGGTTTTGGATTAATTTGATAATCGAGTAGTTGCATATAATCAAATTGGATTTTGACAGCTCTATTTTCAAGTTCTCAATGAAACGTATGACAGTGGGATTGTTGATGATGTAACACGACCTTGAATCACAATGGAATGCAAGCATCTCACGTAGCGCTACAATAGGAACATGAACTTACAGCAGTTACAGTATTTCTGAAAATCTACGATGTGTGTTCAGTCTCGGCAATCAACAAAACATAAAACATGTATTGTGGTCAATCTTGCCCCATCTGCTCCAACCGCTGTACATACATTAAGTCACTATTTCTGGTCTAGGAGAACACTTGAGCGTAATTCTTTCCAGTAGCGCACAGACAGCGAATATGGACGCCGCATCCAAGCTCAGCCATTCATTAAAAGATGTAGTGGATCCATCAGCAGGAAGCGAAGCGATCCCTCCTGCCAAAGTCTTGTTGTGCTTCCATAAATGTTCTTAAAAGTAAATTATACCTGGAAAAGTGATTCATAAACTGAGCTTTCCACATGAGGTTGGCACAGTGCCACAGGCCCCCGTAGTTGATGGGTGAAAACATGTGTGTTGTGCCGCTGTGGTTTTGGGGAAGGAGATGGGGGGTGGAGAGGTTAAATCAACGTAGAGCCATTCATCCTCTGTGGTCACCATGATGACATGTGACCCGCACCTCAACATGGGTCTTTTTTTTCCACTGCGTTGTCAAGGTGCTCAACAATGTAGTGTTTGTTTTTTGGAGGGTGTGGGATGTTCAAAACCAAGGTCCTACATATTTTTAGAAAATGTAAATCCACTAAAGAAGAAGCAACTTTCTGTTGAATGTACATCTGTCTTGATATAAATAATGATATATTATGCTCACAGCATAAAGTATTTGGTTGGTGTGCGCTAGTTATAATAAACGACTGGATAATAACTTGCATTTTTTGTAATTTGTAGATTTGTAGATGTTTTTATTCATATAGTGACAATTTTTTTATATTCTCTCAACTACAGCCAAAGCTCCTCGCGATACTCAAGGTTTTACTCCAATTTTTGTCCCTTCAAACTTAAGAGCTTTTTGCTTCCCTTTTCTGTGCATTTTTAAAATTATTTTCAACCCCATAAACGTATCCTATGCCCACGCTTTTACCAGACTGTTTTATTATTTTCAATTTTCTAATTTACTAATTTAAAAAAAAAAGCCTTAACTGATTAAAATCCTGATTTTTTTTTTCCTTTTTTTTTTTTAAACTCTAATGTACTGGGCAGCCCAGCCTGCAGCAACCTAGTCAAAGCTGGGCAAATAATTCCTTCACACATGTATTGATTATCATTAAACACAGTGGAAATTACATACGGCAAATAACAAAATGTCCTAGCTTGGCTCAGTTTGATTGCATTGGGCTCCCAGTTCTCCTGTGAATCAATTCTGACTGCATCATTGCATGGTTGCTCATTTTGGTTATGCTGCTTCACAGGCTGGTCAATGAGAATGAGGTGAAACAGTGGAGGGATCAGGCCGAGAAATTCCGAAAAGGTAAGATGCATGTATGATGATGTTTTGTCAGTATGCGTAGCTGTACTTGTAACTTGGTTTGTCCTGCTGCTCCTCTGATCAGATCATGCCGAACTGCTCGGCAAACTGGAGAGGAAGGAGCGAGAGTGCGAGACCAAGACCCAGGAAAAAGAGGACATGATGAAGACTCTGAACAAGATGAAGGATAAACTCCAGCGCGAGGGTGTTGAACTGCGCTCAGCCAGGGAGCAAGTCCTGGATCTATCAACACGCATCAATGACTGTATTTCGGTATGAAGTCCTGTTTTTTTCATTTATTTATGTATTTTTTTACTAGAAGAAAATCATTTTAGGCATCATTCCTTTTTGTCAGCACTCTGCAACATTTCCTTCGGGTGTTATAATTCAGCTGGACTCCCCACAGTTTTAGCCCTACTACAGTACTCTGGTATGGATGAGGCAAAGCACACTGCTTTCAATTACATGGCAATTTTTTTTCCCCCTTATTTTCAAACCCCATATTTGGGGGGACTTATCACCGCATAACTCAAAGCATACCAATTTTTTCTTCACATCTGCATTTGAATAATATTCATTCGAATGTGACAAAAGTAATACCATGTGATTTACAAGGCTTAAAAATGATTACATATACTGTACCTTTTAATTCACTGTAGTCATCATCTGTTTTAGAACTTTGCACAGAACATCATAAAAATGTACTTTTGTCAAGCGTCGCCTAATTACTTCTTTGTGTATATTTTTTTTTCGTAAACTTTGACGCATTATGAAAAAGAAAAGACGGCTTGACTTGTATCCTTCGGCCTTTGGATAGAGGGGGAAACAGTGAAGGCAAATTTCCACGCTCTGATCTCACAAGTCGTCACTTGGTTAAAGAAAGCTAGGGATAATGGCTCAAGATGATCTGCAAATCATCTCCGAAAACCTCAATTTCAAACAAATTGGAAGGGTCCGAAGATGACTACCCGCGGAAGAATTTGTTTGAACAATTGACGAGGAGATAGGAGAGGACATCCGTGTCTTAAATGGGAGGAGTTATTTGGCATGTCAAATAGTGATGATGACTTTTAGGGCTTTTTGACAAATTAATGTTCAGCTATGTCAAAAGAAGAAAGCATTGAAACTTCAAATATTTGTTGCAACATTAGTTTCAGCCATGATCTATGTAAATCAAGGATAGACTCAAGTTTTTGTCAAAATTCACCCAAATGGAAGTAAAAAAGGCAGGAGTCGACTTTTAAGCAAGGTTAATATGTCGTTGAAATTAAACCCAGATATCATTTGCCGATCTATGCTCTTCTCTACGAATGCGTGGAGTAAACAACAGCTCTTTTGAACATATTTTTAAGTACAGTGGGCCCCCGTTTTATGAGGTTGGGCTCATAAGGCGAATTTGGCATATGGCGGGCAATCCAAACCTATGTTAATTAGCTAATGTGTTTAGAACCCCAAGTAAAAACATCAAAATTGTACATACATTTTAAAAATTGGTACCAAATTAGTGCTATGTATATATAATACACATGTATACAATAGCTTCGTATTTGTTGATTATCTTCAGCTTTGTTTCCATATAAATCATCATCTTCTCTCTTTGACATCACTAGCAATCTTGGGAAACATGGCTAACCCATTTCATTTGAATTAAGCAGTAAAATGCACTACAAATACGGTTTTGTAACCACTCGCGATAGAACAAAGCATTACTATTTAGCCATTTTGAAACAAGTGAGGCTGACCAATGGCAGACAAGCATCTCTGTCATGTGACTGCAACAGAAAATAAGTGCAATTACCTAAAAACGCCTGATGGAGACAAAACAACACAAATACAGCCAACCCCCTAAAGTCATGACAGTTGTTTTTGTCGCAAAGCTGGGAAAATATCGTAAAGCGGGGAAGAAAAAACTCAGTATTCCATATCGCTACATAAAAAAAGGTAGGCCAGGGACGCTGTAACACGGGGGTCCACCGTATGTTAAAAAATACTTAGAAGTATGTAGAATGTATTTGCAAATGCATTTGAATGTACTTTAGGGCTAAACTCTCAAAACACTGCCCATTCGCAAGTTAAAAAAAAAACAAGTTTTATTTTTTCAACTTGGCCAACCATATACTAGGTGTTAAAAAATTAAGTAAACATTTATTACTTATTGTTATGTTTTGTTTTGTTTTTTTATTATGTATGTTTGGCATTTTTCCTATAATGATATTGGATATGTGCCTGTGTAAATGAATACCCTTACCCTGCGGCAGTATTGGGGGAAAATGGTATGGTCTCAACATTTAGAAATTATGTGAATGTGTAAAAGTTGAACTTTGCGTATGCCTGGTTTGTGTTACAATCCTAATGCATACCATTTGGTGAAAATTCAGACCTTATTTCAGAAGCTTGTTCGTTCAACAGTACAGGTCAAGGTGATTCAGTATCATTCAGTATATTCAGTATATTCAGTATATATTGGTTGCCATTTACCAATACTGTACTTAAGTCCCTAAGTCCCTAATTCATTGTCCTTGCCAACATAGTTAAAATGACTGTGTAGCTGTCAATGCTAGTGACTATGTCAACATATTCATGACCAGCTCAGTAAAAATGGATTTTTGACATCTATCCCCATCAGTGGCAGTGAATGGTTTCAATGGGTTGAATTGTAATTAATTAGTAATAGGTCATGTCATGTGACACAAATAACTTTTGCTTGTATTCCCCACAGGTGGGCAACGTATCTTTCCCTCCACCTCCTCCTCCCCCAGGGGCTCCCGTGGCTCCACCACTACCACCACCACCACCGCCAATGACGGGTGGCTTTCCTCCACCACCTCCTCCCCTTCCCTTCAGCTGCCCACCTCCACCGCCGCCACCCCCTCCACCTGGCGCTCCACCTCCTCCACCAGGTGCCCCTCCCGTTTTTGGAATCCCGCCTCCCCCTATTCCTTCCTCTTTTAATTCGGCAAGCACGCTGCGCTCCAAGTCCATCCCTCAGCCGTCGCATCCGCTGAAATCGTTCAACTGGGCTAAGCTAGGAGAGGTGAGACTTGTCAGGCAACACGTCAGTTTTTAAAAAGTGGCACTATTTATTGTTATTTTGTGTTTTACTTAACACATTCAATGTCAGACAATAGTTTTACCATTTTTGATAGTCCAGACTTTCAAAACCAGAGACTTAAATGTATTTTTTTTTTAAGTTTTTGGTTAATGGAAGGTCTAAACATTGCTGGTACAAAATACACAAATAAATAATAAAGTAACTACTCTAGGTAATTACGTAAGTTCATAAGTAATCAATCACTTCAGTGCCTCAAGCACTTTAATAGCTCAAGTACCGAATTAATCAAATACTTTAGTGCGTCAGCACCTACAGTAAGCAATTACTTTAGTGCTTAAATTAATTGAGTACTTTAGTAGCTTAAGCAACTAAATACTTTAATATTCAACTACTTATAAGTAATTGTTTACCTAAATAATATATTGTAAGGGACTTAATTGCGTTCTTGCTTAATTATTACCACTAATCAAGTATTATGTTAAATAATTGATTAGATTAGTACTTAATTCATTTAGTAGACATTTTTAGACCCTGTTATAGCCAAAGATGAAAAATAACTGAAAAATAATAAGAAATGTAAATACGTAGACATTTTAATGTCTGAACTTATTGGAAAAAAAAAAGAAAAAACTATGTCTTTGCGAGTCATTGAGTTAAACAGTGTTATTAACCATAACATAAAATTGTGGCAAACACTAATGGTCCTTACTCGTTTGGCTATAGGTGGGTCTAAAAATGGCTGGTACTAAATAAGTTAAGTATTAAAGTAAGTTGGTAATTATAGGTACTAAAGTAATTTAATTACCTTAGCACTTAATTGCTTAAAATAAAATCAAACAGTTTGGCATTTAATTATTTAAATTACTCTATTACTTTAGTACTTTAGGAATTGTTATTGATTACTTAAGTATGTAATTATGTAATGTTTACTAAAGTAAACAATTCAGCAATCAGTCACTTTGGCATTTAATTACTTACATTAACCAATTACTTCCATATTTATCAAAAGTTATTGATTGCTTAATCACTCAATTACATAGTAATTGAATACCTTAGTACTTAACCCATTTAGTACCTGCCATTTTTAGACGCTCTTTTGGCCAAACACTTGAAAAATTGGAAAGTAATGTAAAATATTACCTGGGATTGAATGTCAAGACTCAAAAAATGAATGAAATGAAAAAAAAAAATGTCTTTGTGAATGAAGGAGTTAAACTATGGTATCAACCAATACAAAACTCTAAATGGCTTTTATTTGTTTGCTTTCATCAGCATATGATCAATGGCACTATCTGGAATGATATTGATGACCTGAAAGCTTTCAAGATCCTTGACCTCAAGGACATCGAGAAGATGTTTTCTGCCTATCAGAGACAGCAGGTTTGTATTTTAAACCCAACATGATTAAATGTATGTAATGACGTGCGTGGTCATGTTGTGCAGTCCTAGATCGAGATAGTTATGAGCCTGTCATAACAAAGTTCCATTGATACTGCTAATTCTGCTTGACGATTTAACTTGTGTGACACTGCCAAGGGCCCAGCTGAAAGACACATTGTAGATTCGGAGCAGACAGACTGCAATCGTGGAACTTAAGCACATTTGTGAAAGCACTACAGTTGGCCTCTTGATATCCTCTTGGCTCAGCGGAGACATTGGCCTACACAAAGATTTAAGTTCCAATTTTTCCTTTAAGTACCATTCTTTTATCTACAAACTACAGTACATTAAACCCGACACTTGATTACAGTAGGTGTGGCTGCACAATGTATAATATGTATGTATTGAATAGATTATATTGGCAAGTTCAGGATTATTATTAGTGTATTGGGCAGTTTAATTGGATACATGTTCTTGTTTTGGACCTCATTTAATTATACAGTACAAGATATTGGGCGCCCATTTACAATTCATAATAATGACAATTAAACAATATTTTCCTCACTGCAAGGCTTAAATTTTCCGACAGCTTGCCCACACGGGCGACCTAAACTTATTTTAAAGGCTCATGAGTCATTGGAAATTGGTGAGTGATGTATTTACTTGCATTTATTAATACAAAGCAAGTTATTATAACCAACTCCAAATTTATTTTGGGCAAAGCAATGATCTTAATTGTTATGACATTTTGGTTTCATTGAATTCATCAGAGCAATGTTGGTGTTGCTGACTTCACAAGCTGGACATGTGCCCTGCAAAGATTTATTTCACGGGCAGTACTCATTTGTCATTTTCCTGTGTTTTCCATGTCAAATCAGGTGTTTGATGATTCAATCAAGAGTATGTCATAACAAACATGGTGTTATGGAGAAAAAGAGTAGCCCTTTGACGTATTATATATTTTTTTGCTCTGAGCGGGCTTCTCAGCTTGCGCTTGTAGTGTGCACAGTTGAAGTTCTCTGCTCTATAAGCCAACACTGTGTCGCTGCTTCAAGTGCTAATCTTTGCATGTGTTTTGTGTCTTTGCGCTCTCTGGTTGCCCGGGCAGGACCTGCTCACTAACCAATCATTCAAACAGGTGAGTTCAAGGCTTCTTTAAGACACTCTTTGCTACCTTCAGTGTAAACTAGCTCATTCTCTTCTTGCAAAGCAGGTGGCCACAAAATGCTTTTATTTTGTCCTTGTCTATTATTTGTTTCTGATTAGAACAAAAAGCCTATTTAGGTTTAAGTAATTATAATATAATAATAAAAATATAATAATATAAAAAGGTTTAAGTAATTGTCCACTCATTATTCAGACTACTGGTCCTTAAGTAATATGCATCAGGTTAGGGCTGCACAATTAATCAAAATTTAATCATGTTCACGATATAGGCTGCCGTGATTAATTAAGCTGATACTCGGCGATATTAACATTTAAAAAGTCGGCGATACATGTCAAATCAAGCACTTTGTTATTCTACCGCCAGGGGACAATGTTTCCCGCACGTTTTCATGACAAAAGCTTCTGCTCTTCTCATCCTACTATATTATTTACCAGTGTGAAATGGGGTTGAGTTTCTCACCTAATTCCTAACATATACAGTGCTAGCTGTTAATTGAGACCCATCTTGAAAAAAAAAAAAAAAAGATACATTTGGTTTGAAATGACCGAAAATGACATTTTGACTGCTAATTGATTTAAATTTGCTTAAAAGTAGACAATGTGCTTGGTTCTACGTAGGCTTCATTATTTTCATTGGTTTTTCACTTGGTTATTCACTTTATTTATTTGAGTTTATTATTATTATTTGTAAGTATCAAGCCTTGTTTATATACTGCTTATTTAAAAAAGGGCAATAAATAGAGATGTTTGACAAAACATGATGGATCATCATGATTTCAATATTGACCAAAACAATCGTGATTATAATTTTGGCCATAATGGTGTAGCCCCACATCAGGTATAAGAAACTATTCGTCGCTTATGATATTGTTGCTCGTGAATCCACAATGGTGAAAAAAAACAATGTTTATGAACATACAGTACTAGCTGTATCGCGAATTGGATAATAATGTGAGTGGCTCTAAACCAGCATCCATTGATGATACAGCAAGATTTTTGTGCAGTGAAAACATATTTGCCCCCTTCCTGATTTCTGTGTTTTTTGCATATTTTTTCACAGCGGTTTCATTTCTTCACATATTTTAATATCACTGATAAAACCCAACAGTATATAACATAGTTTCTAAAGTATGACTTTATTTAGCAAGGGTGGGGAAAAATGCAAACCTATCTGAACCTATGTGGAAAGCATAATTCTGCAAGAGTGGCCCAAAATTACTCCACAGCATTGAGAAAGACTCATCACCAATTATCGCAAACATTTGATTTCAGATATTGCTGCCAATTTGCTATTCGGTTCAGGGGCCAATTAATTTTTCACATAGGGTCAGATAGGTTTGTAAATAGTCACCCCCATGGTACATAAAATCATTCATTTAATTCAATGTATTTAATAGTTTGTCTCAGTGGGATATTAACGTTGGTTTGAGAGGGGTGGCGTTGAGTACAAAAATAAGCAATAAATTATTTAAATATTTGCAAATATATTCAATATTAAATATTTGCAATAATGCAAATATTTTTTTGCAGTACTCTACTTATAGAAACCACCACCACACCCTTTGTGGGTGGTGGAGCACAATGTTTAAACTCCTCACTGCTACTTAAAATTGTAAATATGCTTCTTTCCCCCAGTTAACAGCTTTTAGCAGGCAATATAATCTTAAGTCCCAACAAAGACGACTTTGGCAATGCAGTGAAAATAGACATGTTTCAGTGCCAACTGTTATTTGTTGTGAGCCTATAGAAATTGAAGCAAGCATAGGAAGATGACATTTTCTTTGCAAATGGTATCTCAATTATATGTGCATCACACCCAACAATCTTGAGGACACTTTTGAGCAAATAGGAACCCATCAAACACCAAAAATAGCCTGTTTGACATTGATGTGGAATACATGTGTAAGGCTGACAAAAATGTCTTGACTCACCTCAATTTAGTTTAAACGATGTATCCTGCTTCATGTGCATCTCAAAATGCGGCTAGTTAGAATATTTTTAACACATTTCTGTGTATGTAAGTCAAGCGCCTACATCGGTTCATTGGATACGTATGCTTTGCTGGTTTATAGCAATTAAGGATGATAATTTTTGCGAACTTAATTTAATGTATTTGGCGAGACTGCAGTCTTGTTTTGCACTGAACAGATCTTTGATATTCTATGTCTTTTTTTTGTATGCTCCAATTGAACACACTGTTGATATTTAAAATAGGTCACATTTTCTTTGAGCGCATTAAAAATGTTGCAGATGTTGGGAATGAAGAGATCTTGTGTCATATGCAAAAGTTGTCTATGAGCCAACAACCATTAATCTCTTTCATTGCCTTTTGTTTGTGCAGAAGGAGTCTGGTTCTATGGATGACATCTATGTAAGCACGCGGAAAGTCAAGGAGCTATCAGTCATTGATGGCCGACGCGCGCAGAACTGTGTCATCCTCCTTTCAAAGTATGTGACATCAGGCCATCAGCAAACCTTATTGGCATTTCTATGACATATAGCATTTGGGTCAAAGGTCAGAGTGACGTGCAAAATCCCTTGTCTGTGTTAAATGGACCATAGCAACCATCTGTCATTCTTTGCAATCTATGTGTGTGTGTGTGTGTGTGTATGTATATATATATATATATATATATAATATGTGGGGGGTAATTAACAAGACTAAGTTTCCTCGAGTCCCGTTCCATTTAAATGGGGATCAATTCTCCTCATTGAAGGGCTGCTCAGCAAAATATTTTCCACTTGTATAGCACTGCACTTCCTCAAACCCCTTTGGAGTCTTTGATCAATGACCCCTCTCGCTTTCCAGATCAATAAACATACGCTTCCTGGAGTCTGTCTTGGTCCAAGGAATCTGCAGACGTTCCCTTGATACAATAGCGTGTCAATATTGCATGGGCCAGGGGTTCAAACCTGACCCAAAATAAGGTCAGCGGTTAGTCAATAAGGCTTTAATGTGCAGACTGACAATACTGATATTGATCACAACACAGAACACTTAACACAGCCCAGGGGCGCTGAGGACAGCTGGCAGTGGTCCTGGGACTGACACAGGCATGTTCAGCGTTAATCAAAGGATTAATAATTGCACTGTGGAAGGTGGTGACAGTAACTCAATGCGGAGTGGGGGAAAGCTCTCTGATAAGAGAAATCCTGGCTGAAGTGACCACCAACCATCAATAAAGTCAACACTGTCGATACCCGAAAACATGAACATTTGTGTCATTGGTGTTAACATTACTAGACATGCTGCAATTTTTGCATTTTGTTTGGCGTTATTTGGTCACTCCAGGAATTGTGAACTACACAAAATATGATCTGTGTTTAAATGTTTTGACATTTGGGTTTTGATTGGCAGGTACCTTGTAAATTTACGATTCACATTATGCCATGATTAACCATATATTTTTCTTTTTTTGAAGATTAAAAATGAGCAATGAGGAGATCAAGAGGGCAATCTTAGAGATGGATGAGCGAGAAGAGTTGGCCAAAGATATGCTGGAGCAGGTGAGCTTGGACCGCATACAGGAGGATGTATTTCAGATTCATGGTTTGTACTTATGTGACCAGACAGGGGTTCATTTTTACGCTAAATGTTTTTTTGGAAGGAATACTTTTATTGCTTTATAGTCAGCCTGTTTTACTACTTTTCTTCCATGGAACCGATTGTGATGTTATTTCTGAAGAACAGCTCAGTGAAGTACTAAAGTCATAAACAGAGTTGATTTTGGCACAGATATCAAATCCACCAACAAATCTGCACCATGCCACTGCTACAGATAAACAAAATAAAATTTTAATGGTGTAGATAAGAGGTGACATTGATTCCTTTGTTGAATATGCACTATTTAAAAATTCTGCCGACCCTGAATAATGCATTCACTCACTGTTGCATATGTGTGCATGTTTGTTTTTAGTTGCTGAAGTTTGTCCCAGAGAAGAGTGACATTGACCTCCTGGAGGAGCATAAACATGAGCTGGAGCGTATGGCCCGAGCGGATCGCTTCCTGTTTGAAATGAGCAGGTCTACAACTTTGTTACAATGCTTTGTATCCTGAACAAGACTTGAACTGTAGATTTTCCTGTGTCCTTTGAAAGGTTTGGTTACTGCATAAAAATGGATTGAGAACAAACTGTGGCCCCTTTCGTGTTTGTAGAGCAGGCAAGACTGCGTTGATATGATGAAAACTTTACTTAGTTTCTTTTGTGCACTCTTATCCTGCCCATTGTATTTGGGCGCAGCTGTTTCATTTTTATATAGTCTCCCATTGAATGTTGCCAAATCACTCTTACCCACTTCCTTAGCTTAAAACTAATTAGACCAAGTAAATGATTGACCTTTCAACTCCCATCTGTTGACTTTTTCTTCCTTTTCTCTCTTTAGAATTGACCACTATCAGCAGAGACTGCAGGCACTGTTCTTTAAGAAGAAGTTTGCTGAGCGCCTTGCTGAAACCAAGCCAAAAGTGGAAGGTGAAACTTGTGTACATCTGTATTCATTGGATACTGAATAGATTCGTTTTTGTTTTAAAATAGACTCAAGCTATCAGGATGCAGTGTTGCATTTTTTCTTTAAGGGGAACTCAAGTAAACAATTTTCTTGACAATAAAATGTTCAATGCGGCCAATTGAAAATGACATCTGTGAAATGGCTATTGCTTAATTCATTCTCCACAAACTCAACATTCATAAGAATACAACACTTAGACAAGTGGGGCTGTATGGAACATAATAGAGGTGTCAATTACACTGTCGCTGTATAATATTAAACACATGGTGCATTCAAATGCAGTCATCTGCAATAAACCTGGGCTTTATATCAATCTATAAAAGCTGACATATATCAAAAAGAATGAGGGAGGAAGTACTTTGATAGTTTACTTAATTACAATATATGTTCCATCTAACATGTTTACAGTAATTAATCAAATAACATATTTTCAAACTTCCTTCTCGTGGTTGGTACGTCAATGAATCAAAATCTAGAGTTGCAATTATAGGCCTAATGTTGTTATACACACACACATATATCGTCATTCTGTCTTGCAAAGGAGACTAGTGTTAATCAGTTATACTTTCCACAGAAATCATTGTCAATTAAATACTTTAGAAAATCATTCTAAATAAAAAAATCATCATAAAATCAGGCTCAAATCTATTCGTAAAATAGATTCGGACCCCCAGAACATATCATTTTAAAAGAAATATTTGACTTCATTTCCCCTTTAAATAACCTAACTTAAGCAGCTGTGAAGTCGGATGTTTCACTTGGATTGCTTTTCTGCGCAAATGTAGCAGAAGATTCCACTTATTAGTGCCTGTTTTTCGGGCAAGCTGCTAATATAATTGTGTAAAAATGTCACTCATCATTAGCATCGACACACTGTGGGTCCAGGAGCTTGTGTGTGCATGGGTTACTGAGGGCGTCCTTTGCAAGTGGGCCTGCAGGTTACCACGGATGATGTTTTGGAAAGCTGGCCCTTGTTGAGAGGGAAAAGCCTTTGCTCGTAAACACGCAGCTCAGCTCAAAGACCTGAAGTGGGGGAAAAAGTTCTTCCAATGAGGTCCACAGTCACGTGCGCTCGCATGCTTGTTATTTTTTTAGCCGATAGTTTAATTGTGTGCGCTGCAGCATTTGTTGTCGAATGAGATCAAATAGAATGTATCTTGTGACGTTTGTGGGCTTGAGGACTGGAAAGAAAACAGAAGCCTAATCCTGCAAGGATTGGGTCGGGATCCAAGCCTCTTGAAATCTTTGTTGTTGGATCCAAATGTTCCCAAACCGCACATACTAAGTTTTCAATCATGTTGCGTTGTGTTACCCCAGATGAGGCAATTTTCTGGACCACCCAACGTGTTTAATACGAGAATTTTCAGCCGACAGGACAAAGTTCATCCAGGCTGTTGTGCATCATACCAAACATTATTGTGAGCAGAGACCGAAGAATGATTCTCATGCGCCGTTGTGGCACAATGACCTGGAACAGTAACAGTACAGATTGTAATGGTTTTAACATTCACACTGAGGTTTCCTCTGCGGAGAGAGGGAAGCACCTGCTCTTTGCCAGCGAAGTTTGTTCTCCCAGGGAAGGAAGCTGACAGCTCATTTTGGAGCTTTCCCTTCTTCTCCCTGCTGTCATTTATAGAAGTGGATATAGAATGACTTGATGGGCTTCCCCATTGAGCTGCCCGCTTTGTAAACGACTTCTTGATCAATCATTGTGATGGACATTGAAAATATGGAAACTGTACAGTCTAAACTGTATTAGTCTAATGGGTATAGAAAATACAGAACTATGTAGATGCGTTCTCTTGGAACACATTACATTGAGCGCACTTAATGAAGTATGAATTTCAAAGTGACATGCTTAATAAATGCTCTCTCCACCACTGGTAGGATGCTTGCCATTCACTTCTCTGCTTGGGTTTTCTCTCACAGCCATTCTGAATGCTTCCAAGGAAGTGGTCCGGAGCAAGAGGCTCACTCAGATCCTGGAAGTTGTTCTTGCCTTTGGCAACTTCATGAATAAGGGCCAGCGAGGAAATGCCTTTGGGTTCAAGGTGTCCAGCCTCAACAAGATTGCTGACACAAAGTCTAGCATCGACAGGTGAGCTCCTGAAATGAACTGGCTGGTTGTCATTTAAATGTTGGGGAAAAAAAAACACGTTACATTGTAATTAAGGTCACACGGCATTTCTAGATTAGACACCTACCGTGGCTTTAAGATTGTCACAATGCTAATCCAGTTCATTTAGCTAATGAATATTAGCAGGTGAAAGGTCAGAAAATTCCAAAGGAACAAATGGTATATCGGTAAAAGATGTTTTCTTCCGTGACCATTGCTGAATGCAGATGTGCTAATAATATAATAGTCATCAATATGTCTTAGTGATTTAAGTAGTAATCTTCAATCCAAGAATAAACAAAACAGTGAATAAGAAGTCCTTTCCAAACTTCGGACTGGAATTGTAAGGTCTGTGATCCCTCTTGCATTCTCCCAGGAACATCACCATGTTGCACTACCTGATCATGATCTTTGAAAAGAACTACCCTGACACGCTGCACATCCATCTGGACCTCAGCAGCATACCAGAAGCTGCAAAAGTCAAGTGAGTTTAATCACACAGACGTACATTGATGCAAAGGCCCTTTTTACCAAATTACTGAAGGTCCCTCAAACAGTAACAAAGAATCGTAGCCTTAAATTCGCAGGAACGTTCATGTTGTTCTCTGTGTGTTTTCTCTTTTGCTTCTCAGTTTGGCAGAGTTGGAAAAAGAGGTGCACAGTATAAAAAGTGGACTGAAGGCTCTTGAAGCAGTGAGTTTGTTGTGTTTCCCTCCCACTGGTTTTTATCATCCCTGTAATTAGGTTTTGGGGCAAGGCACAAATTAACAGCAATTTTAATGCAGTGATTGACCTAAAATAAAGCAAACATCTTATTTGGGGAGCATGCACATTTACATTTAACATGCAATTAATAAAACATGCGAAGCATAATTAGCCAATGTTTGTTTGCTTTATTTACTGTTTTTGCATCAGGAGCTGCACTATCAGCAGAACAGGACAAGGGAACGCGGAGATAAGTTTGTGGCTGTGATTGGTGACTTCATCACCGTGGCTGGATTCAGCTTCTCTGAATTGGAGGATCAGTTGGGCGAGGCCAAGGACAAGGTAACCGCTAAACCCACCGGCCGTACAGGGAAAATGTTTGCAAGTCCATGTGGGTGGCTTGAAAGGAAATCTTTAGCCAGTTGAGGTTTTGCCGATCCCTTCACATTAGCTAGGGAAGAGGAGGGATAATGGAAGACTCCACTCCCAAGGGTGAAACTATAAAACTTTCTTTGTTCGATCAGATCTCTTCTACGATGACAAGGAAACACAACGGTGAACTATTAGCTTTGGATTCTTCCTTGAGTTACTGTTCGTTTCCCCTTTCCATTTTTAGCCATCTGGGACAAAGCATTGAGTTGGCTCTTTCTGGATTGATCGATTGAAAGTTGCAGATACTAAAATGAAAACAGGACTGAAAGATTTGCAGACTTTGCACATCTTAAGGCTGACGTTTTTGCAATCAATTATTTTTAACCGCCGCCTTCATTTTCCAATGCACCCCTGATCAGTGTGTGATAGATGAGGAGGGGGAGAAGCGGCTCCAAGTTATGCTTCCTTTCCAATTCGTTATTTGTCATTGGGGGATTTTGAGGGAAAACGAGCCTGTTGGGATGTCGGTGGTGAAAAAACGGGAGCGGGACACCAGTTACAGATGGGGGAAGAAAAGAACCTCTGTTCACCGGGCCAGACTGTAAACGTGCTCAACGAAATGCACGTCCGACTGAAACTTGTCAAAATTGTTTTACTCTCCTTTGAGAGCATCAAGGTCAGTTTCGGCTCAATAGATGGTCCCCTAAAGCTGTGTATGTATGCATGTGTGTGTATGTTTGTGGCAGGGATACACAAAGAACCTCACACCCCGAATTCCAGCATTACTACATACATTTCAAAGGATTACACTTGTCCAAGGTCATTAGGGTTACTGGGACGCAGGTTTCCAGAGGACAGAAGGGATTTTCCCTCTCATCAAGAGAGATTTGTTTGGTTTATCCTTAACAGCACGTGCACACACACACAAACATACAAGACCGATTTTCCTCTTTTGAACTACTGTAAGGATTGTATGTGTACATGACATATGAATAAAATATAAATTATGGTTGCTGTGCTAAATATGGGATACAAATTGCAGGCTCGGGTTGTTAGCTCCTATAGTTGGAGTTGTAGCACTGTGAAAGCATTATTCATTCATCTGTTGAAGTGCTTCCAGGCTTTTATTATTCAAGCACTCCGATTATGCGTGTAATGTATTTTAAATTACATTCCGTGTTATTCACAGCAGCCATGAGATGAAGTTCTGGAATGCTTAGCAAATCAGAATGCATCGCGCATGTGTGCGTGTTTTAATTTTCATGTTAAATTATCTTAATCTCAGTGTAAGTGTGCACTATTATTTCGGTCAATTACACATGGATTGGAGCTCCATATAGTAGCAACAATAAAAGCAAGCCTCTTGCTGAAGCATGTTACGGTAGTGATTACTACATCTGTCTGGCGCTGGACATATTCCGCTTTCGAATCTTGAATATTGTTGGGATCATAAAATCAAGGTTTATCGAGTTCATTCATGTCATAGTTTGTGATGGCTAAAGTACGCAAAGTCTGTTGTGGAGATTTCTAAACAATGATTGCATTTTTCTCATATCCACAAGGTAGCTTCCGATTGGTTGTTCAAAAAGCTTGTGCCCTTTGTGATTTATTGATATTAGTGCATACCGATGTGCCTCTATTTAACTCTTTTGTTCCCTGGTCTTAATGAGGTGTTCCCAAGTGGAGGCACAGCTTTTGCAAGATGAGTTCAGAACCTCTGCTCCTCACAGTTCATGTTAGTGGCGGGATGAGGAGGCAACCTGGTAATCATGGAAAACATGATCGGCGTATGGGGAGGGAAGATACGAAATATACAGGATCAATGTGTGGTTTTAAAGAATACAGATCCATGTCACCTGTTATTTGGTCCATTTTCCCTTTTTGTGTATACGCATCCCCTGATTATAAACACGCCCATGTTGAGCACAGGAAACAGATTTGACCGGAAATGTAATTAGAGGAGGAAAATGATGTTTTGATTGGCATGATGACCAGCCCATAATGATAGCATGATTACATATTACTGGGAAAGTAGCCCGGTTATCACACTTCCTACTACATACAGTTCATTTGTCAATGTTTTAATGTAGTATTCGTCTATGATCTCTCAGATCTCGTAATATCCATTGGAGCCTTTTATGTAATAATCCACAAAGTGTACCCTGCACCTGAAGTTACAGGGATATTGGGAAAACTTGAGATGTTTGAACAGAGAGGAAGTGCTGCTTACATCATTGTAAATAAGGTCTTTTGAGGTCACTGAATTTTGTCAGAAGTGTTATCCGTGCACCCGAATGAATGTGGAATGACAAGCGTGTTTCTCCCTTTGCAGTTCACCAAATCGTTGAAGCACTTTGGAGAAGATGAAGGGAGGATGCAGCCCGACGAGTTCTTTGGGATTTTCGACACCTTCTTGCAGTCGTTCAGCGAGGCCCGGCAAGACCTGGAGAACATGCAGAGGCGCAAGGACGAGGAGGAGAGGCGGGCGCGCATGGAGGCCATGGTGAGACACCGCTATGCCGTCAAAATGTCATATTTGTATGAATGCTTAAGAGCAACCCCCCACCCCCCAACAACTGTCCGAAACAATTGTTTTATGTGATTCACCTTCCACATTTGTCAACCCACTCAGTCCATTCCACTTCCATTCATTGGAAATACTTTACACTTCACCGTGTTAAGAACATCTGGATACTGTTCCAAAAATTTCCGTATTCCACACATTTCACTTTCAAATTTTCTAATTTGTCATTTATACATCCCCCCCCCCCCCCCCCCCCCCCCCACATGTCTTCCCCAGTTAAAATATTTCCCATTTCAAAACAAAAATATTTAGCTCATTGAAAAGATTCTTGGGAAATATTTACCGAATTCTCTAAATTCCAAAACCCTATTTTCTACATTTCAAGTTTTGCAAAAAATTTAAATAACTACAAGAAATTATAAACTTCATATATCATCTTTTTGCAAAGATCGGATGTTATTACCTGCGCCTTCCAGTCTAGTGCAGCTTATCCATGACAAATTATCCGTGACAAAAATCGTTTTTTTTTTTTGCTCATATTTTGCGGCTGCGGCTTATACACCTACCTTACAGTCTGGAAAATACAGTAATGTTATTATTGTGCACCAATGTAATTCTAATATGTATTTACTGTTTTTGATGCATTCTTATAGTTTGTTTATTCATTTAAAGGGTTCATGAGCATTTTGGGGAGGGCTTGGAATGGTTTAGACTATTTACATGTTCTGGAAAAAGCTGCTCTATTTAGTCACGCCACAAAATTACTTCCAGAACGAATTAATTTCATAAGTACAGGTTCCACTGCATAAATATTTGATCAAAAACAGAACAAATATCATTGAAGCAATTGTTTGTCAATACACCAATGAGACTAAAATTGTATACTTTTACTAAAATGTGAGTTAATATAAGCACTGACTGCTGGCATGATTTCCACTTGGGCCTTGTTTGCAAATGTTTGCTGCCTTTTCTATTTGTAAAAAAAAGCATATGACAATTCCCCACTCTGTCCAGCTCAAAGAGCAGCGGGAGCGGGAACGGCGGTCCAAGAAGAGCGGCGCGTCAGACGAAGTCGGAGGGGAATTTGACGACCTGGTGTCGGCCCTGCGTTCGGGCGAAGTTTTTGACAAGGACCTGAACAAATTCAAACGCAACCGCAAGCGCTCCGTCAACCAGCTGGTGGAAGGCGGCGGCGGCGGCGGAGGTGGACGGGAACGAGCCGTCACAAAAGTCAACTACTAGAAAGTCAGAAAAAATGGAGGCGCCCGAAGCTCAGCCCCGATGTGGATATCTCATGGTGCGACTTGTTCAACCGTGTCCGTACACGTCCCCGAGGACGTTATGTGATCTTTTGATCCGGACACAAGGCGGGAGGGACACCTGGTGCAGACCACTGTGACACATCCTCACGTGACGTTGACCACTGTGCTTCAACCCCTCGCCATCTGCCACTTCGTGTTTTTCACCGCTTCTTCCCAATAAACTCTCAGGCTTCGTCCCCTCGTCCGGGATCACGCGCGCACAGACGAAAAGCGAGACTTACCGATTGGGAATCAAGAAAAGCTCACATCTGGAAACCATCTCGATATGGAAGATCTTCAAAACGCCAGCGAGGAATGATGCAGCTGGTGGTCACATGACCTCTTTGTTCTCATGGCCGCATCAATGTGTCAGAAGTCCACAACAATGTTCTGGCTGCAGTCGGTGCCAAAGCAAAAGAAACGTGTCCGTGTATTCAGAAAACATATTGAAATTAGGAATTTGTACGTCCATCTAAAGAGGTTTTTATGTATTCACTGCAATTCACTTGATTTTTTTAAATCAAGTGAATTTCTCCTTTTTGTTTGCCCCGTTTGCACTGCAGCTTCTTCGGTCTCACCAGCCTACGGTTTGCGTGCGTCCCCCTCCTTTGCCAACAGACATGATGAGGTCATTTGGTAATACACACTTTCAGACACTCCGCAGGCAGTTTTTCCAGGCTCGGCTGCCAGCCTAGAAAGTCCACGCTGGGAATGGGTTTCACAATGCAAAATAGACGTCAGTCTCATTTTTAACACCATCACTAACATTCTGCCTAGCTGCTATTCCATGTCTACGCTTGGTGCAATACCAGTGGCCTCTACAGATTCCTATATCATTCTTTTAAATGGTGCGCACAACAGACGATTGTCGATTTAAAAAAAAAAAAACACTATTTCATGTTTCTGCTTGTTTGTAAGTCCAAAAAAGTTTTTATAGGCGACCAATTGCTGCAAACATGGTTGGTAAAAAAACACTTTTGGAAGTAGTGATAGAAATAATTTAATATATGCATTTCTAAAAGCTTAGTAAATGTAATAAATGCTGCAATGTATGTGGTTGGCTCAGTGCAAACACTGAGTAGTTGTAGTTTGTTATGTAACCACCAGAGGGCAACATGTTCAGTAGTCATAAGGAGAATAGAGGAAACCTCAAGTGGCGAATTTGATACTGTAATGTAACATTTGGCTGTGCACAGAATGCTAAATCTTTTTATTTGGCAAAAACGTGACCATCCTCAGTACTCCAAGTCAACATAAAAACTTTTTTTTTTGCCACCCAACAGTTTTAAAAGCCGCATCCAGTCGATAAAAGAATAACAGTTCAGAACAGCAATTCTGCTTCCTACTTCACGCCCTGCACTTGACTCAATCCATCATAAAGTTTTCTTATGAGAGAAGAGAATGTTAGTTTCTAAAGTTCCTTGCTTGTGTTATCCTTTGTGTCAGCTTCTTTTGACCACGTTCACCTTGAAGTGCCTGTGACCCTTGTTTGTGCACAAGTACCTTCCTCTTTCTGTGTGGTGCTGCTAACAGATGTACAGATATGCTGGTAAAAAAAAAAAAGAAAAAACTGCAGCTGGTATAGGTCATATCTAAAGCATTGGGGACTGCTTGCGTTCCCATGCAGTAAATAATAATAAGCAGCTATGTAGCTGAATCCCTAGACAGTTAAAATGCACTTGTGTTCTAAAATGAGTCTTAAGAAAGGAAGTATAAGGGGAGGTTTCGTCTCCCAGCACTCCCATTTATTTTGCTCTTTTAGCTTTTTCACAGTTGTGCTCAAACTGAATGCGGTGTCTTGTTTTGTCCCTGAATTCAGCACCACTTAACCAGCATCTTCTGTATATTTGACTTCCCCCCCCCCCCCCCCCCCCCCCCCCCCCCCCCCCGCTACTCTTTTATCTTTACAGTTAATTAGTATATCAACCTATGGCAGAACTTTTCTCAACTCCTAATCCGGAGATTTAACCTCACATTTTAGGGCAAAGTATTTACTGCGACCTCGTCAGTATTATTACATGTGTCTTTTGTATCACGTTTGGGTGTTTATTATAGGCCATTGACTGGCTGATTTTGGAGTGTAAAACATGGAAGTCAAGAATAATGACATTAGTAGCTTTTTTGATGCACTTTTACTACGGGACATTTCCATTTGCAATGTTTTGAGGGGTTACTTCTTTGAACTGCGAAGGGTGCTGCAAAAAAAGTGTTGTAAAAAGAGGAAAGGCGCAAGTGGACTGGTACTCCGGCTGGGCCGCTGGAAAAATGAGGGATGAGAGACAGGATTGTGGAGGACACAGGCCGGACATGTCGGTGTCATTGGTTCTGGCATGTTAAAAACAAAGAAAAAGAAAATATCGGGGAAATGTTTAGTTTTTTTGTACCAACATGCACTTGGCATCAAGCTGCATGCCCAAAGAAGTGTGCACACAGTGTGATGTATTGAATTTAATCTTTGAATAGGAAAGTTGCTTGCGCTATTAAAAAGAAAAAAAAAATAATTGAAAAGAAAAAAAGAAAAAAAAAAGAAGCCGTTCTTAAAGTTATACATCACTTTGTACTGCCTGAGAAATGTTGCACCCACTTTTGGAGGCTGTATAATTGTGAGGTGTCAGTATTTTATATTGTTGAGAATAAAGTACCCTTCACATAAAAATGTACAGTTGGACAAAAAAGAAAGAAAGAAAAAAAAAGAACCTTTTGTACACCATTCTTGATGTTTGAACTAAAACACCATTAAATCTTGGAGGAATGTTGCATTTTCCTGTAAATTGTACCTCTATTTATTTGCCTTATTCAGTTTGCTATATTTTGTATGTACACAGCATTATGAAAAAAAGATATATTAAAACTATGATTAATAAACTAAAGTTGGTGTAAGGTGGATAATTTTGAGACTTGTGTAAGAATTAACATATATTTTTTTTTATTTCTATAATTTTATTTTTGTTTTGTATTTTCCTCACCCTGTGTCTTTTGTAGGGTTACAATAAACCTTGTCCCTTGCAATCAATGTTTGTTCTTCCTTAAGGTTTAAGGCGAACTGAGAGGGGTCAGGGGTCGACAACCTTCAATACTCAAAGCACCATTATGACCATCTCCCAAAGTGTTTTGACATATGAGGATATCACTGCAGAGAAAAATATCTATGTATTAACGTATACAGTAATATGATTACTATTATTCGTTAATACATTTATATTTTTGTACTATTTTTTTAAACTAATCCTCATATTAGTGAAATACAGAAGAGAACATTTTCCATCTGCAGTCACCCAAACATGAGAACCAATATGCCATCTTATTTTCAGTAATATATTGCATGTCTGCTATTATTTTCAGGGCTATATTTCAGTTTGTGTAAAATACATTTTGGAATAAAATAACAGCCATATATTTACAATGCCAGCCAAATGTTTGGAAAATTGCAATCCTCTGAAACACAATCAGTGGCAAAAACATTTTTTAAAAACTTGACTGTGTCCAATAGAGTAATATTTTACTTGGCTAAAAAGCAACACAGGCTTAATTTTTACAATTACATTTAGAAAACCAATAAATTACTGTAATTTAAATTTATTTTAAATTTATTGATTTTCAAAGTCACCAAGAGCCACAGCAAAAGGATGATTTAGATATATATATATATATATATATATATATATATATATATATATATATATATATATATGTGTGTGTGTGCCTATCCCAGCTGTCTCCAGGCAGTAGGCGGGGGACACCCTGAACTGGTTGCCAGCCAATCATAGGGCACACAAAGGCGACAACCATTCACGCACCCAATCACACCGAAGGACAATTTATTATGTCCAAGGTTTTTAAATATCCATCCACCCATTTTCTTAGCTGCTTTATGACAAGATTTTTGTCGGAAGGTGTTTGTCCGAAGCCTGACGATAGCTGTTGGAATTGTTGATAATTCCCCTCGTCTTGTCCTTAGTTCCAATTTCCAGCTGAAGAAAAGAAGCGCCAAACTGTAGTTATGCTTTCACAACTGAAAACACACAATTGAAATCTAAATGCATGTGGAAAAAAAAGGTGTCAAAACCCAAATAAGGCAAGTGAGATTCAAAACCCTGACATCTTGATTGTGAGGCAGGGGTGCTAACCACTCGGTCTTCTGCATTCATTGTTTTGTCCTTTTGTCCTGTGGGATAACATCCTGCACCTTCCTGTGAGTTTTTGGCCTAATCTGATGACACAGCAGCGTCCATGAGCAAAATTTGGCAGTCCTTGATCACCAACATGACCATAGGTATTGCTGATGTCGCTTTTCTCCTAAATGGACACAATGAATTAAATGCATTGTGACTTTGAGACAAAATGAAGGGCATAGCCTTCAAGCGCAAATAATAAACTGGTACAAGAACGCCGATGCAGTCTTCTCACATTGTTGTCGTGGCAAGCTGTAAACGTTGAAATACTGTCAGGTTCGTCAATATTTGGACACATGCACACAATTTGCAGCATTGCATCTCCAACACCGCAAACGATTTGAAATGAAACAATCAAGATGTGCTTTTAAGTGCAGACTGAGATTTAATTTGAGGATATTTACAATTTGATCAAGTGAAGCATATGGGAATTACAGCACATTTTAGATGAGTGCTCCACCTTTTCAGCCACCAAAAGCAATTGCACTAACTAAAACAATTGTAAATCAAGTTGTCACTTTTCAATACTTTGTTGCAAAACCTTTGGAATTAAGGAGAGGCTAAAGTCTTGAAACCACGCCACGGGCATCACCAGATGCCTGGTTTTCATCTGGTCGTCTGTCGGGCCTCTGTTGCAGCTGTTCTTCAATTGCCGAATTTTCCTTTCAGTTTTGTCCTCAGTAAACGAATCGTATGTGAAAATTCAGGTCAGGCGTTAGCCATTGCATAACATTTACTTCCTTGTCTTTTAAAAGCTTGTTCAGGTCTAGCCGATTTGCGATTTGCTGTCTTCGTGGCTCACAACAGTTTGCCCAATCAAGGAGATGGGGGGGGGGGGGGGGTGTCTTTGTGATCAAGTCAACAATTAAGAGACGACTTTGGCAGAAAAAGTACACGTTTCTCCACAAAGTGAAAACCTTTAGCAAGCGTCAAAACACATGAAGGCCAGATTAGAGTTTGCCATGACACAGCTACAGTAAAAGATTCATTGTAGTTCTGGAAAAATATTTAATGGACAGGTGAGTCATGTAAATAAACATGTCTGGAAAGTGAAAACTATCAAGAAAGAATTGCTCAAGATGCATTGCAAAGCATTCACAATCACAAACACACCAAAGGGCAATTTAGAGTGTTGAATATACCCACCTGGCATTTTTTTTTTTTTTTTTTTTTTTTTTTAGGAATGTGGGTGCAAACTGGAGCACCCGGAGAACACACACACAGGCACAGGGAGAACATGCAAACTCCACACAGGAAGGCCGGAGCCTGGAATCGAATCAGCGACCTCCAAACTTTGAGACATACGTCTCCCACTGTGCCATCCATCACATTCATTTGCTGATTATTGATCTGAAAAGCCACCTGTCTTCTTTTGTTTCTGGTAGAAGTTTGAGAATTTATTGAAGATGTTGGTAATGGGCAAAGCCACAATAAGCAGCCCAGAGAGAATGCAGAGTGTTCCTATGAGCTTCCCAGCAAGAGTAACAGGAAACGTGTCGCCGTAGCCCACCGTTGTCATGCTAATGGTCGCCCACCACCAGCCAATGGGGATAGTGTGCAGCTCGGACTCCATGGACTCCTTCTCTACAAAGTACATGAGGGTGGAGAAGGTAGAGATTCCCACTAACAAGAAAAGCCCCAGGAGCCCCACCTCACGGCCGCTGTGTCGCAACGTGGCCCCGAGCGAGCGGAGGCCAGCCGAGTGGCGGGCCAGTTTCAGGATGCGGAACAGTCGCATGAGTTTTAAGATCTGCATTACTTTGCCTACGTTCTCCAACTCTGAGTTGTCATCTTGGGCCACTGGGCCTAAATCCCAAGCTAATGTCACGTAAAAAGGCGTGACGGACAATAAGTCGATAATGTTGAGAGGGCTGCGCAAGAACTTCTTGGCTGATGGCGCCACCATCAAACGGAGGAGAAACTCTGCGGAAAATAGCAGGACACAAAGGTTCTCGAGGAACGCCAGCCCTGGATGGTCAACCTCTCTGTCGTTGTGGTCCATCTGACGGAAGGCTGGCATGCTGTGGACACACATGGCCACTATGGAGACCAGAGCCACACTCAGAGATGCGAGGGCCATCACTTTGGCCGAAATGGAGTAGGATGGATTCTCAAGGCGGAGCCAAATGTTCCGACGGACGTCCGCGCACCAGGTGCTGTCGAACAAATCCACTTCAGACGTCTCCTCAGCAGATGAGTCTTGGAGTTTGACGCTCCCCTCATCAGAGTCCATGTCCTGAGTCTGATCCAGGAGTTCTTGGAATTTCTCACAACAGCACACGTCCAGATGACCGTCCTTGATGCCCCAATACTCGATCTCTTGGCAGAAGGACAGCACGCACAATCCGTCCACCAGGTGCATTTTACCCGTCTGGTAAAAATTGAGGACGTAGCAGAAGAAAAGTGGATTGCGGTCAAAATAATACTCCATTTCAGCGGCAACAAAGTCATCGCAGAGCTTCAGGATGTCTTCTAAGGAGCTACAACACAGAAGACGTGCCAGGCGAGTGTGGGGGAAGCGTTTGACAACGCAGCGCTCCATTCTCTGCCTGAAACCGCCAACGTTCACGATGATGAAGCAATCATCGGGGGCAGGTCTGCGAAGGATCTGCCCGTACACCATCGTGCAATACAAGATGCTTTCTTGTTCTGCCTCTCAGGGGACTGCTTGCCTACACACACGCGCGCGCACACACAAATTAGTGTACCTCTTGCATGTCCTACTTTGTCATCCAATCCCACTGACATGCTTTAAGTGAACATTTGGTTTTCTGTGACCACCTGTCAAGCTAACTAGTTCAAGCACTCCGACACAGTATGTTAATCAAACCAAGAGCTGAACCAACAATTATGCCGTGATGTGTTGATAATAATACTGTACAGCTATTATTCGAACAATGCGCAGTGGTGTGAAACTACAGTGTAACACGCACTTTTTTTTTTATTGTACTGAGCATAATGGCTTTGAAAAACCAAATTGGCCACTGCACAAACATTGTGACGTCCCAGAGTTGCAAAAGAGAATTCCTTCTAAATGCACCATTTATTTCATTGCTTTTTGTATGTGGTTACATTTTCAATGAGTACGTGTGATAATCCATCGTATCATTTGACTCATCTACTTTAAGCCATCAATATCATTTGTAAAGTGCTATTTAATGCATGTCTGGTAAAACAAAATCATTGTGAAAAAAACTTATTTCAAATTGAATGGCTCTGTTGCACTAATTTGGTCAAACGAGGGACGTGCAAAAAGGAACTTTTGAGTTATTTGTTATATTAAATCATGTTTACATGTTTACAAATCAGTTTCATTTTGTCCCAGTTCCACCTTTAATAGACAAAAAATGTCCGTGTTGCATAATTTTGTGCTTGAGGGTTGAAATATCAAGTGTGTAATGACCCTGATATTTCAAAGTCTACATTCAAAACCGGTACTTCTTTACTACAGAAATGTGCAAAGAAGGCATGTTGCAGTGTTTCATCAATGGACACCTATGCACGCGCAAGAACATTCTCATACAAGGATTAGGTTACCAGACAGCAAAAACACTCATATTGCAGGAAACGGGGTTCCAAGGTCAGATTTTAAACAGGTCTGCTGTCAAAAGCACAAATGAGAAACCATAACTATCACAGTGCTTTTAATCTAATCATTTTAAACATCAATATTGAGAAGTGCCAAATACGCCATCCAACTCAAAACATAAAAGTCCAGTCATCTCTGTATCGAAGTAGACGTGAGAAAAATGATTGCTTACCCGTGCATGCTTAAGGTGCAAGTGTCCTCTGCAGGTTTACTTTGGTGATGAGGATGTTTGTGCTCACCGCCAACCCCAAGCACTAGTCAAGTATCTATTACACATGACTCATGCGCAGGGGCGCAGCCATCAAGTCAGAAGAGGGTGTGCGTGTGTGTTGGTATAGTGTGTATCCGTGTGTGCGTGGGGGGTGTAGGCGGAGGTGGGGACAAACTTTATGGAGTGTTTTTGATCTGGCGTGACTCATTCAATGAAATGTCACAATCCAGATACACAATGACCCGAAGCATTGTGCAAAAGCAACCATCCAGCCATCTATTTTCTAGAGCCACTTGTCCTCACCAGGGCCGCAGGCTTGCTGGTGCCTATCCCAGCTGATTTGGGGCAGTTGGCGGGGGACACCCTCAACCGGTTTCAGGGCACACATAGACGAACAACCATTCACGCACCCAATCACACCTTAGGACGATTTAGTGTGTCCAATACACCTCCCATGCACGGTAATATTATAGAAGGCACATCCACAATGGTTGCATCATTATTTTATTACTTTTCGGTTTCGATCCATAATAAGGATTTTTTTTTTTGGTATTAAATACAATGTTGCCATTGTCCCCAATTTTATGGCCCGTTTATATAATTCTATTCTATTAATTGAACAGTGACTTTTTGGAGAGAATGTGCAGTGCCTTTCAAGCCAGGAGATGGCAGGCAAGGACCGTGTGAGACAAATGTTGCACTGTTTATGACGCAGCCGTTACAGCCACGAGGACTTAGAAATCAGCGGTTTTTCTAATTTCTTCTTATTTCGTAATCGCATTGAAGTAGTTCTAGATATACATTTATTTTCTGTAGAAAATAGCTGCCAAAGCATTTCAATCCTTGAAATCGTAATATCCAGCTTTGATATCAAATTACATTTAGACTACATTACTGTATTAATATTCGGTGTGCTTGCCTGATATAATTATTCCTGCCTTGCATTTTGTGTAGTGAGGATCAAAGTTAACTTCCGTGTACAGATTGAAGCCAACCGTCCTAAAAGGTTTAGAAAAACAAACAAAAAAGCTTGGCTTTGAAGCTATATTTGTAGAATATGAAGAGCCCATTGCTTGGTGATGACAATTATTATATACAGTACATGCAAATCACTCATATTTTTCCTTTCAATACATATGAAATTGCTTCAGTTGAAACGTTTCTTATGACACAAGAAAGTAAGCATCTTATAGCCTCTATTCCTACACGCATGTAAATTGTTCCTTTGTGTGGTGTAATGCCTGCAATACAAAAATATAATTTCCTCTATAGGATGAACATTTGGTATACACTACTTTTAAAATATGAAAAGAACTTCAGCTCACACGACTATGACAAAGTGGGCAGTTGTTGTATTTGCTGATCTCGTTGCTTTGAGCGCAGTGCTTGCATACATTGCACATCCACAACTGGTAATCCTGGATGGGCAGACCACTCACTATGCAGGTGGGTAACTTTTTCGCTGTCCTGGAAAGAGAGAGTGGGGTGGAAAAAAAAGGTGTGAGAATGGTGCAGAACAGCTGGCGAGAGTCTGCAAATTGTCACGTACAGTTAGTCAGTAGAGTAACAAAAGGAAACTGATGTAATGATAATGATTTCAAGAAACGTTTTCTCCACAAACATAAGGTAAAAAGTAGGACTTGAACCTGTGCTTTCCTCACCCTTCTGATGCAGTGTCGAGCTCCAGCGCGCGGCTGTCCTTTGGCACGTGCTTGGTGAAGATCTCCAAGGCCAGGTCCTCATAGAGCAGTCGCTGCTCCGGGTCCACACTCTCCAGGGCCTCCAGCTTGATGAAGGCCTGAGAGCACGTGCCGAAGGCCCGACAGGCCGAGGAGCAGATGGCGAGGAGTGAGTAGATCTCCACCGCAGGGATGATGTCTTCATATTCGCGGAGATGAAGGGCTGGAAACAGAGCGCAAACAATAACTATGCCACTGTACTTATTTATTTTATTCCAGTTCCTATAGTTGGCCCAAAAAGATACATCTCCATCTTGTCCTTTGTGTGAAGACTTTGCCATTGTACCCCAATGGTGACAGTTGGAATAGCACTACTTTTTGCATTATCCAAGCAAGGCATTATGGGATATGTGACTGGATATTGGTGAGGATGGGTTACTGAAGGTAAATTAAATCATTACACTATACGGTTACTATCGGTAGGTTGGGGATCGGATTTAGGGAAGGACACCGGTCTCCACTACCACTACTATCTTAAGTAATACCACTAGTATCTTAAGTAATGATCAGTCATAATTTCACACATGTAAAATGACCTATGTGGTCTAAGTTGGAGGACAGCCTCCTTTTTCTCCCCAGGTGTGAACAAATGATATAGACCAGGAGTTTCCCAAGTATGTGTTTATTTCTCTTGTTGCTTTTTTTTACTCTACTACTAAATAATCTTCTACATAAAATAAAATATGAACCAAGAGAGGACACTTTTTAAAATCAAACAATCTAAAAAAAGGTTCGATGTTACAGCACTACAAAGGGTTTATTTTTCCATCTAAAAGAGTGAAAAATATAAATGCATTTGAATGCACCACGCAATGTTTTAGCGGTCCGATTAATACCACCTGCTCTGTCACCAATAAGACTAAGATGATTGTTTTGTGTCATGCTGTTTAATTTGCTTTGCATATTTTGACTTACAGTTCATGAAATTAGTTTTAGCCTATTCATGAGCACAAGGAATAATGCGCTACTTTCTTGCCTTTTTGTCAGTGTGTAGCTGTCACTGAAAAATGTATGCACTTCCCAGAGAGTGTTTTGATTGATGGTTGTTTACCTGTGTGCATGGCATTCTCTGTGTAGCCTTCATACAGCTGCCTTTGGGCCAGCAGGAAGAAGTGATATGCCTCTGCACCTCGCCATGCGTTGTCCAGAACACGATTGTCCGAAGAGGTGGTGTCTTCCTCAAGAAGTCCGGCAAGGGCAAATGTTGCCTGATAAAAAGAGATGAGAAAAGGTGGGACTTTTTTTTTTTAAATCAAATGAGAGCACGAAAGGACTCTGACTGAATTGTATGTATTATCTACCTCTGACTTCTTCCCTTTCGCTTTACTCTGTTGTAAAGTCTTTTTCTGTTCGTGATGGTTTTCCACCAGCCGAGCAGCCAGCACATACAGCTTCTTCACGCGCAGCGGGCGAGTTCGTTTTTTGGCTTCCTCATCCGCTATCTAGTAACAATTCCCGCGGAGGCATGATTGAGAAACGGATACAATAAAATTGCATTGGGCGGCTTCTGGATTTTATAAAACATTCCGCTCATCCATCCATTCTGTGAAATGACAATCCTCACTAGGTCATGCGTGACACCAATGCATCAATGCATTGTACTATTGGCTCCAAAGAAACAAATACCTTTTTCCATCAATGACACAGGCACGTCGACACATACAGTACAAGTGACATACCTTAAACATGAGTTTGGCCGCATCCAGAAAATGGTGAGCCTTCTGATACAATTCCACCGCCTCTAGTATTTTGTTCTTTTCAAGAAGATGCGAAGCATACTTGGACAGGAGAGGTTTAATCTCCTTCATGTTGTGGGTTCTAGCAAGTTCCACCGCTTTGTTCCACTGATGTATGGGAAAGAATATGAAATAACACACGAGATGGAAAGGGCACCCGATGGGGGATTAGACATGACCGCTACTGCGCAAATTTGACTCCATTTAACAATACGTATATATATTTTTTAAAGTTGCAGCACTTAGAGTTAAAGGCCAAGATTTCATTTATAGTCACACTTCATTGATCAAATGTTGCACTGTAGCAGCAAAGTGCAAGAGGAGCATTCACACAGCCAAGCTAAAATATCACTCACCAAGCGGACATATGTGGGAGGACAGGAAGGTGCCCCAGTGGGCGTCTCTCACCTGGTTCAGATGGACACACGTGTCAACAGCGGCCTTGGCCTGGTTGCATTTAAGGTAGGCATTCACAGCTTGTTCGCACATGCCCACGGTGGTAAACATCTGCCCAATCTCCTACAGCATGAGAGTGGGAAGCGTCAGTAGCTGAGTCGCTATCAGTCCAGATACTTGGAGGCAGTGCGGTTTGGAAGTAGCTCTGAGCAAGTCTGTCCTTCATGCTCGACTTACCGGCAAAAGTTTATGGTTTTCTGGTAACGAATTGGTCAACTTCTCAAGGTTATCGTAGTCCTCCAACATGTAGTAGCATTCTGCCAACTTCTCCTGGTGCCGACCTTGAAGGTAGTACTGCACTGCGTTGACCCTCAAAGAGCAAGAAGCGAGGCTTAGAACCTGAACGGGTACTGTTGACAAACTCTCTGGACAGTTTATATTGCATTTTACACAACCTCCCACCTTCACCGGAACTAGGATTGAATAAAACAGGGATTTGTGCACATTGTGCACAAATCCCTGTTAATCACCCCTGTAAATCAAAAAAAGAATGATTTAAAATTTCCTAGTACCACTTCTGTCGGTCAACAAAGTAGTCTCCTATTGCATTGTAGGCTTGCTCCAGGAGAGCATCATCACAATCCCCAGAGCCAGTTTTAAGCAGCTGGAGCACCCTGAACCAGTCTCCCAATTTCATCCGAAGGCTAATGGCCAGGTCCCTGGGAAATTACAGTATGCAACAACCTTAAAGAAAGAAAACAAAAAATCTGTCTTGCTCCAACAACCAGTAGTCCAAGCGTAGTGTACCTGCGGTCCATGTCCAAGTACATGCGCTCGGCTTCCTCAAACCTGCTGAAGTAAGCTGCCACCTCTGCCTGTTTCATGGGCTCACTCTGCAGGTTCCCCAAGCGCTTGACAAACTCGATGCCCTGGTTGTCTTTGCAGCGGACAAAAGCTTGCTCAGCAGTCTTCAAGTCCAGTTGTTGGAGGGATGCCTCAGCGAGAAGACGCCTGGCACGCCGGTAAAAGACAGAGGAAACGTTTAATAGCTATTCAGTTTTTAGCGTATTCTTGAATGTATTCATTTATGTTTCTATGTGGTTGTTTAGATATCAGCAATTCTGAAAAGCAAGCTGTCAAGCAAGTCATCAATCATGTATATATATTTAAGTACCTTTTACATTTACTCCAAGTTATTAATATATTTACCAGAGTCTTGGATGTGGATTGTCCTCAATGAACTGCAAAGCATCTGTGATTCCCACTTTTTCAATTAGAGCACGGCTGTCTCTCAAAGAACGGATTTCAAAGTTGATGAGATTGTCTTTATTAGGCCTCTCTGGGTCCTGAATAGCACCGATTCAAATACAAAACATCTCTGATAAGGTTTTTAAGTCCAGTTATTCTTACCACTAATGAAGTAAGAGCATAAAAGTATACAGTAAGTTCAAGGAAGTCGAGACGTGCACGTGGATTCCATACTTGTAAAACTTCTGATTTAGGCAAATTAAGGAGCAAAAGAATTGCTTGATTTTTTTTATTTTTACCTTCATGATTTCATCAAGCAGGACAGATTTGATTTCAAGATCCTCAAAGCTGCAGATATATCCAGATGTTTGGATGGGTTCCTGGGCACCCAAATGACATCATATACAGATAACATGGAAAACCATTAGCAAGACCACAGTAGGCATTCAAAGTGTAGAGAATCATATCATATTGGGCCAGTAGAGCCATGTACTAGAATGAGATAAATATATATTTTTTTGTTTTTTCATTCTGGACATCAAAATGTTATTCAAGTAATGGTAACACACCCAAGAAACATTTAAGCAGATGATTTATTTCCAAACTACTCCTGTGCAAAATGTTTTGACAAAAACTTATGTATACTGCTTTTAATGCAGTTTTAATACTAGCTAAAAATTCATAGCCTGTGCACAGGTATAGCTATCATAGCTTGTGCGTAACTTGCTGAAAGGCCACAATGAAGTAGTTAGTAACTACAATAAACACATCGGGATTCTCAACAAATCCCTCACGAACTAATCTGCCTCCTACTGCATGCATAAACAATATCTTGCACTGAAGATGTTGTCTTACATTATATTATTCTGCACTACATTATTAACACCATTGTCTTTGTTTGTTGTTTATTGCTATTTATTTATTGCTCGATTGTGGAATGTAATCTGCTGCTCTTTCATTGTGTGGTAGAACTACACATATGACAATAAATCTCTTGAATCTTGAATCTAGTGCAAAACCTCCATTTCATGATTTAGCTCGTTTTAAAATTGTTGATTTTTAAAATGATGAATTAATCAAATTCGTTTGATTTATTTCCCAGCCCTAACTAGATCCATATACATTATTCGATGCAATCGGCCAAGAGAGTAATGACAATAGGAAAAATATATCAATCGAATATAGTGAAACAAAATAACTACATATCTACTGACTTCTCACTATTATTCACATTGTTAAGGACCATATACTGACAAATATAGTGTAAAAATGTAAAAAGACAGAAAAAAATGATGGTATTTCAGTGAATATTAGAACAATCACAAAGGGGCTCCAAAAACTACTGAATAAGTCATTTTTACATATTTTAATTCCATTTAAAATCGGAAGTGGTACTTAACAATAATGTACTAACCTCTGGGTCAAGATTTCTGAAAACATACATCCTGGTCTTTTCCATCATGGCAAAAAGATCAGGATTGTCCTTTGCCCACTTCATGTCCCAAACATCCTTGCGTTCAAGTTTAGGGGGATCCCCAATTGATGCCTGACTGCTGTTGGCATCACCTGAGGGTGCGTGAGTTTCCATGTCCAACAATGTAAGTACGCCTGAGATGTCAATAATGGCCAGCCGACTGAAGGAAATGAAGAATCAAACATTCAGCCACCAGTCTAAACAAAACCACATATTTCGAGTGATGCACAGCAACTGCAGTATAATCAGAGCTTGCCTAGAGTTGCAGTTTAACGAGAGATGATGGGCCCTGTTCATAGTGTATTTCTGGATGAGGACGACATTTGGCAGGCTATATCTGTGGATACTACCCGATTCACGACCCTAGAACATAGAAACAAAGATTACTGATTCATATTATATTTTAAAATGCACTTTAACATTTACAGGTGAGCTTAATTGTACCTTCGCCAAAGTTTTGAAGGAAGTCAAACAGTTCAAAATTGACGACTCAATAACTCATCAAGTTGCTGGTCTCTAACTCAAAGATCAACAACAAAACTCAGAACGTGTTGAAAATTTCCATCAACATCTATGCCTTTCTGTGATTCCTCCAGTGTCCTTGAAGTTTCTGCATATGACGATTACGCTTGGTGACTCGCTAAACTGAATTGCTACCTTCCTCTGAGAACATCTTGTTTTGAATTTAATCAAATGTTCTTCCTGGCCTTACGTCGTCAAAAACTAAACAGCATGATGACAAGAGCTGTTTGAATAACAATTCTAGTTCAACCAGGAAATATATTGGTCGACATGGATGAAATTTAGCCGTCGTCAAGGGGTTGGATGATTTGAGCAAAACATAGTGAAACGTTGACAATTGGACATGAGAATTCAGAGGTAAAGAGAAGGTCAAACTAAGCTGAACTGTAAAGGTTATAGAGAATTCTAGGGTCCTACTGAAATGATGTCGCTAATTTTCTGAGTAGTGGATGCTCTATTAATTATGATTGCATGAACTGTGGCAAAATCCGAGATGTACCTACCACAATTAGTGTATTGTCTGTTGCTGTGATACAACAGATTGGATCTCTAGTTGCCTTGAATCAAACAAACAAGATCACAATTATGTACATTAGACAGACTTTTCAACTTTTTGTTCCACCAGTGTATTCGGTGAACAAATATTTCAAACGGAGACTTTTTTTTTTTTTTTTAAGAACAATTGGTTGTTGATGAATGAGGCTTAGCGTGACCTACTGTGAAGGCTTTGGCAAAGTCCTCTCCATTGTCATTGACTCCAGTTGGACTGCTGTCAATGTGATAGACCCTACAAAGACAGGAAGTGAGAGCAACTCAGACGGTTGCACTGAGGTGACTTTTAGCCCCTGCTGTCTGGAGTCTCTGTGGGAGTGGATGCAGATGAATGAATTCTATTCAGATTTCAGACACTGACTCCCAGACTTGAGATGTGTGGTTATCTTGCCTCCCTGTAACTTTCCATGACTGGCTTGGTGTGTACTGTCAGTCTTGGCATGAATGTACTGGGTAAACTTTAGGCTATCCTGTCAAGATACACCTTAACTGTGCTGCAACAAAAAATAATAATAGATTCATAATCTCACCTTTCCCTTCCCTCTTTCTTAGTTCTGGTTACTTGGTTGATCTCCAAGGCAGTCAATTTGTTTGCCACTCTGTACTGCCACAAGTAGAAGGCCTCTTTAGATGCAGCAATCACATGCGTCCTGGTCATGGTGACAAACAATGGCCCTAACCAAGGAAATAGTAAGAATAAGCAGGCGGTTTGAATTGCATGTGGAAGTATTTGTTTAGCTGGTGTATATTTGAGCCCTAACCCTGCCAAAAAAAAAAAAAAGAAGATGCCTCACGGACAGATGACCAGATTCTCTTGTTGACCTTGGATGCTTCAAGCCTATTTTAGACGACAACCTTTCAAATCTGCAGACTTTGAACTATTTTGGCTTGGGCTCATCAGCAAACTGTCAGCTGTGCCATGCAGAAACGGAATGTTGAATATTTGGGATGTCTTAAGACGCCTACAGCTCACTTGTCTATTGGCCACAGACTGCTGTGAGCTTGTGAGAGTTGTGACCGTGGGAGGCATGAGACACGAAGCGCTGCCCACTACTTTTCCATATGCAAGGTGTGAGCTCTAACATTGACTTGATGTCATTAATCAACATCCTTTTAGAATTTTAAGTTATAAAACATAGTGTGAAATTAGAACTCACATATGTCGATGTACTTTGAGTCCAATGGAGTCCCAATTGAGTTGCACAGGATCAGTACGTACTAAAAAAAAAAAAGAATGGTTATTACAGGTTAGTTTGGAGATGCTAACTCTGCACATCTATTTTTTATTTAAGAACCTTTGCTTTTAATTAACGTGGCATTACCTTTGCATGACTCCCAGACTCTGACTCAGCATTTGCCTGCATGCCAAAGAATAAGCAAAAGCCGCTTAAGAATATAGAGTGCTCGACATAAATGAGTACAATCCAACAGATTAGCAAGACAACATTTCCTTTCAGAATCAGTATTTGCTATGGCATGTTCTAAAACAAAATCTGACCGCTAATGTAAGCCATTGACTCAAAATGACAACAAAACTGCTCCCCGAATCATCACACTTTGGTCATTTTGGAATGCAGAATGTGAATGAAGCTGTACCTGCGGCTGGGTGTCATCAGCCTTGCTAGCCAGGGTGCAGAAGTCCCCTGAAGTGGTGATGGACATGAGGCTCTTCACATACTTGACAAATTTTTCATTGTTTTTCGTATCCCAGAAGATCACACAGTAATCTTGGCGCTCTGGCTTTGTGAAAGCGTACACTACTGTGCTGCAACAGTAACCCCACTGATGAGACAAAATAAAGAGATGCTTAGTTTTAACTTCGCTTTGAGATTGCGCAACGCCAAGAAGTCTAAGCCCAGACATCCTGATGAGCAACGTACAGAACGAAACATCGACAACATTTCATTCACATTATTTAGTTTAACACTTTCGCTCCCGTTGGGACAATGCGTCCCACAGCTTTTCAAAAAACGGCAGTGGGTATAGGAATCCCAGCAATAACATGAAATGGTATCCCAGTGGTTCATTACACACCTATCGACAGATTCAAGTGGCATTTGGCAACTTTTCTATTCACAACAAGCCAGCGCTGGGTTCGCTGTCAACAAAGTAACTTGTGTTGTACAATTTCTTGTGAATTAACGATCTAGTACTGCAGAAATATATTGATAATATGTGCTATATATGTGTTACTATTAAACTGATTATAATGTATTGCAGGCGTTTGGTGATCATTTCCATTGCTCTGGCACGTTTATATTATTATTATTATTATTATTATTATTATTATTAAATACAGATGGGACAAAAAAATCCCATGGTCTGTGACCTAATCTATGGAAGTGGGATTTTTTTTTTTTAACTACATTTACAAGTATACTAGACTTATAAACAAGTACTATATCTATGGAATCTATGGAAGTGGGATTTTTTTTTAACTACATTTACAAGTATACTAGACTTATAAACAAGTACTATATATCATAAGTTTTATTTAAAAAATAAATTTAAAAAAAATGGGTAGTGAAAGGGATAAAGTGCTGTTGTTTACCTTGTAATCTGGTCTGATATTAGCAAAATAGATGTAGGAATCGACAGCCAGACTGATTCTCAGGCCTCCTCCTTCCCAGGCAATTCCTGTCATCTGTTTTCCAGGGACTTTCAGCGTTCTCAGGTGCTGTGTAGAATTTTTATTCGAGCATATTTAAAAATATAACATGAAACTGCCCACTTAATATAAACCGACAGCAATGTCGGCTGCATAACTTCATTTTTATAATGGACAATTTATAACTTATTAACAACTATGATACTAAACACTTAAATGAACTGCAATATTGAATAATATATTGTTTTCACTGATAGTTTTCAGGGATGAGGTTATATAACAATTAAAGACATAAAACATAATTTCAAGTTAAAGTTATTATTAACCTTCAACACTTCTACAAAACTCAAAGCAACGTAAAACTAACGTGAGTTCAAACTACAACAGAGGTATCATTACTTCCATTTAGGGAAGCAATGTGACAAGTGGATGCCATCTTTGTGGAATTTTCTAAGAAACATGGCATGAGCACTTCAAATGCTTTGGAGCAAGTGTCTGGACAACAGAAACTTGATGCACACAGTGTCTACGTTAAGTCCACTTCTTCCTATCCTTTCCCTTTGTCGCAGTAAGCCACTTGCTCGGTACCTTTGGTATCATTTCCAATAAAAGTCATTGACATTGATTATGTCTAAAAAGTCACTGGCATTGAAAATGTCTAAAATGACACAAAAAAATTAACATGTTGCCCTCACCTCTCCAAAAGGTGTATAAAACTGCACTACATTGATTTCTACATCTGAATTCAAAGCTTTGAGCGAACCAGCCACAGCCAGTACGCTACCACAATGGTTCCACTGAATACTGACCACATTCATCATTGTGTCAATACACACTGGATCTGCAGAAGAAAACAAAATGTAGCATAGTTTATTATCACGAGTGTTAGAAAAGTGTGGAAAATCTTTGCAGTTTTGGGCTTGGCTGTCTTACTTTCATCTGTCTCATAGCGCATAATCTGACATCTTCCATTTTGAAAACAGATAGCAAGGCACGGGCAGTCAGGTTCTACGTAACCGCCTGTTCCTGAGTACCAATGGATTCCTGCTATCCTGATGGCTCCTGTCACATTAGTTAGGCAGCTGATTATCAATTTCATCTGAAAAAAAATCCACATTTACTATTAACGACTTCCGCTGACAGAGTTGATTATTTTCATCTTTTGCGTAGTGTGTCAACATCAACAAAAATAAAGACCAGCGCAATATGTTGTTTGACCCTACTGTTTACTCTTCCTCTTGTGTTAACTAGTGAGCTGGATTCACAAGGCCATGTGAGATTACTGCTTCCACAACCATGAGTCTACTTTTACACAGAGAAATGTAAAACACTGAGTTTACAAGCTGTGATTCCTCTGTCACTACATGAATATGTCCTTCCGTTTAGTTTTTTGTTTAGTCTTTTTTTTGTTAATTCAAGTTGTTTGTTGGGTTTGTGTACTCACTATGAAATTGCCATGGTTGTCAAAAATTTGCACTTCCCCATTGGCCATGCCAAAGAGCAGGATCTTGCTATCTGGAGACCATGCCACATGTGCAAGCTGATTTCCCTTCAGCTCCTTTCCCCAAATCCGGTTACCTACAAAAAAAAAAAAGTCTTTATCCAATCTCATATTCACATGCGCACCCACACAGTAATACGCAAGTATGTGAACAAAGCAATCCCTGCTAAGTGACGCATTGAGATTTGATGTTATTGCGACTGTTCTAAAATTCAAATTTAAAAAGTGTGTAGTTCTTGTGTGCTTAGTTTTACAGTAAATTCATAGAAGAGTGTCAAAAGCATCTTAAACCATGCTCAGAAAGGGCAGTACAACATACTTTACGTTACACGCTCGCTGCACAAAGGGGTATTAAGGTTGCTTTCACAATACAGGAACTTGCAAACACACACTCATTCATTGCAAAACACAATATGTAAATGAAAAGTCAATTTCGACAGATGCGGAACCGAACTAATACACTTTGATTCATTATTCTTTTATCGTCATGAGAAGCCAAATTGGAAATCACAAATCGCAATCAATTGCCCAGCTCCATTTCTCGCAACTTCAATTCCAAATATCAAATTTACCATCTACAGATCCAACAATGACTGCCCCATCTTCGTACACAATGCATATCTTTTGGCCATCAGCATTCCAGCTCATGCTCCTTACCACCGACTTATTCCTATTATTGATCATTTCCTCGTACCATGCACCTTAGAAAAAGAAGAAATTACAACGTTGATAAATGATGACTCATTAAAATGGAATAATCAGTTCATAACGAAAAAGTGCAAGCACCTTTGTAGAGCATCCATACAATAATGAGTCCATTCTGGTCACTGGATGTTAGTTTTTCATATTGTTCATTCCATGTAACAACTTGTACCGCACCTGGAAATGTAGCAGTGAGTTGGAATGTTTTATTGATAAACATTCACACTCCACAATCTGACTTTTCTTTTCTTGATTGATAAAAGAGTCAAATATTGGCTCACCGCTGTGACCTTCCAATGTCTGGTTCACTGACAAATTACTAGGTGCAGCAAGTCCTTTAAGTTTGGCATCATCTGCTGAAAAAAAAATACTGTAAAAGGGAGCTGATTCAGCATCAACACTTTGAAAAGGCTAATTTCTTAATTGAGTCTTTCTATTGTTTCTCTATTTGGAGTGGACGAGGTGGCACCAGTTCTACTTACAGGGACTGATACAGAGGTATCCGGCAAGCACCGAAAGGCTTTTGGTGAGTTTTAAAAGATTTCTTACAGACTGTGTGAACTATTGTTTCACAAAATCGAAAATCGCAATCACATGGATCTTACATAACATTCTCAAAAACCAACGTAAACACATGTTTTATGTTGATTTGCAGCGGGCAAGTGAACAACATTGGACAAAGTGATTTTGCTATCTGACCACTCCTAAGGAAAGTTGTCCTTGCATCGCTCATCTGAGAAGTTAGGCTGGGCAAAGATAATCACTTATTGATCCTTCACAGTGGAAATTTTCACCACAGAGTAGCCATAACTCTGGTGCTGATGTGGTCTAATAAAATGTGAAACCCAGTACCGTGTCGTAGCAAATCTCGGACTTTGTTCAAGAACTAATATGATGGCAGCACTAACAGGATTTAGCAGACAATTTAAAAAGGGGCTTGATAATATAGTGCAAGTTGTTGAAAAACCACTAACATACCTGTCTGAGTTTCAAGTTTGAGCACTTTTAAGAGGCCGTCATCCCCTCCGCAGGCAATGAAGCCCCTGGCTTTGTTCCAAGAGACGCATTTCAAGTGAATACTATTGGGGATAGCGATCTAAAAGACAAAAGAGCAGTTGCATAAGTGAGTTTATTAATCAACTAATATGAGGTTTATTTCGCAGGGGGCTCACTTTCTTGCTGAGGTAGATAAACATGGTGTCCTTAATGCCTCTTTAAATCTTGTGTGTGGCAGCCCACAACAAAAAGGGAAGAAAAAAGAACACATCAATGGATGTAAGATGCATGAGAAATATTCACAGCAATTATTTAATACACCTTAAGTATTTCATACTATACACTGACTAGCCACAACTTAATTGCCACTTGTATAATATAATGACACCCAATACCAGGGCTGAGGTAATACTACTCCGTTCTAATTAAGTAGTTTAGTAGTAGTAGTAGTAGTGTTGAACAACTTGGTTATTGTTATGGTTGGATTTTTCTGCAGTCTCGAACGCGAGTTCATGCACTATAGTGATTGTTGTTTTTATCCACTCACGTGTATTTAATGGTGTTTGTAAAAGCAGACTATTCAGCATCATAGGATTTACAAGTAATATCATTGCAAGTGAGTGGCTGGACGGTGCAGATCGTAAACAAATAGCGTATATAGCACAAGAGCAAGATTTTACTGGTTTTGACAGTTTGGCATTCAGCCGGAAGAATGATCACAGAAAACTGCAGCGTATACATCGGAATATTTATAAAACCAAGGCTACGTGGAGGGAGTTAGACATGCTTGTTTCCTTTCATTTCATGATGGCAGGCGTGGGGTTTTAGCATTACTTTGCGAGCTAAGCTAGCGCGATGCAGCTAGCTGCGAAAAAAATGAGCGTTACGTCACAAAAATCATAATCCGACCAGCTTCATGTATGACGTTACTGCTAATGTATTAGAAAACAAATCATACTCAGCTGTTTTGTTGCGTTTTACGCAAGGAAGTAGCATGGAGAATGTAATCTCTTCCAGTCGCCCGTGGCAACTGTACACTGTGCAATGTAGTTCTGGTAGTTGTAGTTTTTTTTTTTTAATAGTTTGACCCTTGCTGGTACTTGTAGTCTCTTCATGAGCGTCACATGAATTTAGATACATTAGTTGTTTGGGGTTTTGGAAAAATTATGTGTTGTTGATGATATATCATTTTAAATAAAGTGCATTTATATTTGTACTAGCATAGCTGTTAATAAGTTAATACAAAATAGTTGTTGAAAATCAAAAATGAAAATGGGAGCATTTAGAATTGTTGTACTCCCACTGATGATTCAGAGATTTAAACATTGTCCAGAAGTACAATAATGGCTTGTTTGAAATTTTTCCAAAATTTTGAAGTGCAAAATGATTTAATTGTTACAGCAACGTTGCTGAAGTGATTGCAACTGTGACTGTCTTATTTCTCTCGTTCTCTTTTTTCTCTAAATTGATGTCAGAGACTCACAAGAAATACATATAATCAATGGTTTTAGAATATTTATTCAGCATGCACCAATAACATGTCCAACATTAAACAGACAGTTACTAAAATATTTCTAATATGCCATCAGTACAAAATCCTAGAATCTTCAAAGCCACTCCCACCCATGTGACAAAAGCAGACAATACAGTACTTCGAGTAAGCACACTTTGAAAAAGGTTACACAAACAGGGCTGGTGTTAAGTAAATATTCAGCCTTTCCTTGACTACAACACTAGCCATAAATAAAACAAAACTTCACTGAAATGCATTCTAAAGTTAAGGAAATGCTACAAGAAGTGCACCATACAGTATTCTGTAACTCAGCCACAGGCACGCCAACTGCATCCATCTTTCTAATGACCTTTTCTCTACAAAGAATTGCTGTAATCCACGGGGTTAGAACAATCAGCTTGTTGCTAAAACGGTGACAGTCTTATGTTCATTGATGCAGACCACCGAGAAAATACATGTTCAAGGAACAATGAATACAATGAATGACTGACTAGATATGCACATGTTTTGAATGCAAATACAGGGGTTTTAATATAAAACCAAAGTGCTATTAGTGTCTGTCATCTTTTTTGTAGGACTTAAAATAATTCCATGGGAAAGTTACAAAATGCAAAACTGTACAAAGTCTGTGCCAGTCTCGTGATGTCATCTTTGCACCTAATACTGCTGCTGGTCCTCAATCTGGTTCACACGGTCTGAAAGGTCATCAAGTGGATTAACAGTTAAGAAAGTGCAACCCAGGTGCTAGCAGAGGTAAATTGTTCCTTTTTGGTGAGTGCAGAGCTTTTTTAATACTACGTTATGTCTCAATCACATTCATTTCTTTTTATTTAGATTATAGCTTCAGTAAATTTCTTGGCGAAAAAGGATATGTCTTCTGCTCAAGTCTTGAATGGTTGACTGCACTTTTCTCTGGAATAGAATCTGAGCTTCACACTTGCAGGCATCTTGCGTTATTTCACTTCTCATTTCCTCTGAAAGAATTAGAAGGAAAAAAAGGATCAGTTATTGCTGTTGTCTTGTAACATAGTACTTCGTGCAGCAATGTAACAGAGACACACGACACAGCCCAGTTCTTTTTAAGCCTGTGCAAACAACATGGAGTTGAAAAGTCAAGAATTTTCAGCAATCGTTCCACATGTTAAAAATCATTGATAAAATTGGCAAGACACGATCATATGTCTTTGTCCATTAGATTAGGGAATTTGATGTGTTTGAAAACATGTTCATTATGCAAAGCGCTGTAGCAATATAGTGGGTATGGGTGCGGCTATTGCATGTTAATAATAATGACTTAAGACAGAGGTGTCCAAATTACAGCCCAGGGGTCATTTTTGTAGCTCGCGGCATATGCTAAAAATACATTTTGACGTGGCACGCAACGGTATTTAAAGAAAAGAACTAACAATTGTGATTTATCACATCACATTCAACAGAAAGCCTTGACATGAGTTATTTTTTTAAATAACTAAATTATATAGACAATGTGAACAATAATTCCTTACTTGATTGATTTTTATCGTGTTTAACAATAAAATGGGGAAAAAAAACAATAGAGGTTCGCGCACCTCTATTTTTCTGCATGCGACCCTTGAGGGATAAAGCCTGGACACCCCTGACTTAGATAAGACAGTTTTAAGATGGAGCTAAGCACACATGTAAGAAATCGCCAGCACAAAAAAGTTTCAACAAGTGCTAAAGTGAACCAAGCATCCTTTATGAGGTCACACCACAATATTCCTAATGTCCACTCATTTATGGAGCAGTGATAAAACATCCATAAATGACCGTTAGTGGTGTATGTTTGACGTTGGACATTGTTGTCACGGCTTCTGGCAACTGCTCACTTCTTCATGACTGCAGAATGCAAAAGGACAAACACTGTGACATTGCCTAATATTTTGCCTTTGCTGTGTGTCTTAAAAACAGAAATGTAAACCTAGGAAACAACTCTCAATATTATGAATTGCAACATTACACCATTGCAGAATACAAGCAGTAATAAACATCTTGTTAAATTAATATCTACGTGATAGTGTCCAATAGTTTGTATTGACTTTGTCGATACAAATTTTTGATAGACCTCTTGTACGTAATCAGATTGAGCAGTTTTAACAAATTCTGCGGCTAGTGAGTGCATAGCAAAGTTAAGATGGGTAACAAGATACCACTGCCTGTATTGTATGTAGTGCATGTTGAAAAAAGAAACTTTCTTACGTGAGCACGTTCTCTGATCGGCATTCAAAATATATCCCGAACGACACTTGCAAATGTACGAATCACCACTGTTCACACAAGTATGCTGGCAGTTGTGTCCAAGAGCACAAGGATCTGGACCTGGAACGAGACGCTCCAACTTCTAAGGGACTCAAGTGCTTGGTTGAGGAAACCATGTAAAGCATGAAATCCTCACTTTAGAATTGTAAGAAAAATATGACACTCTTACGTGAGCATGTTCTCTGATCAGCATTCAAAATATATCCCGAACGACACTTGCAAATATACGAATCTCCGCTGTTGACACAAATATGCTGACAGTTGTGTCCAAGAGCGCAAGCATCCGGACCTGAAAAGAGACACTCAAACTTCTAAGGAACTCAAGTGCTTGGTTGATGGGACCAGTAGAGAGTGAAATCCTCACTTTATAATTGTAAGAAAAATATGACACTCTCTTACGTGAGCATGTTCTCTGATCAGCATTTAAAATATAACCCAAACGACACTTGCAAATGTATGAATCTCCACTGTTGACACAAATATGCTGACAGTTGTGTCCAAGAGCACAAGCATCTGGACCTGAAAAGAGACGTTCCAACTTCTGAGGAACTCGTGTTCAGCTGAGGAAACCATTATAATTGAAAAAAGGGGCACTTTCTTACGTGAGCATGTTCTTTGATCAGCATTTAAGATATAACCTGAGCGACATTTGCAAATGTATGAATCACCGCTGTTGACACAAATATGCTGACAGTTGTGTCCAAGAGCACAAGCATCTGGACCTGAAAAGAGACGTTCCGACTTCTGAGGAACTCAACTGTTCAGTTGAGGAAACCATTATAATTGAAAAAAGTGGCACTTTCTTACGTGAGCATGTTCTCTGATCAGCATTTAAAATATAGCCTGAGCGACACTTGCAAATGTATGAATCTCCGCTGTTGACACAAATATGCTGACAGTTGTGTCCAAGAGCACAAGCATCTGGACCTGAAAAGAGACATTCCCAAATCTAAGGAACTCACATGCTCAGTTGAGGAAACCATTATGCCATATTTCTTCGTTTACAAGTCGACCTCATGCATGAGTCAAGCCCCCCCCCGCCTCCTTTTTTTTTTTACTTTAACTTGGGTGAGTTTTACAAAAACGCGAGTGTAATTTTTTCCCGGACTTTAGTGGTTACACATATCATGGCTGACCAATTAAAACACGTGGTGTGTCTTCTTAAAATGATGAAATTACAGAAGCTTTGGACGTATTTTTCATTGTGTATCGAATAACATACTGTTGCGGTTATGGGGAGGAGGCAATGGGGCAGAATCGAGACAAGTGCGAAGCAATGCGTGCCTGCACATAAACGCAAATGCTGAAACTAATATTGCAATAATAAAACGATTTGAAGTCGTCATCACTATCTGACATACCGAATAGCTCCTCCTACTTAAATCCCAGATGTCCTCTCCTTCCTGTTTTTCATTTGCGCAAACATCCTCATTACTCTCCTACATCTACTCTCCAGAAATGCTTTGCTGTACCCAAGTTACGACCATGGCAAGATCAGAGCATGGCTCGGTTGCTCTTCGCTGTGTTTCTCCCCCCAACTGCTTAAATCCACTCGTGCCATGCCACTGCTCTCGCATTTTTGTCTTGAACTGACAAGTCAAGCCATCTTCTCCTTTTCATAATGGATCAGAGTCTGCCAGAAAAATTATCCACGCAGCTTTGTTGTTTACAACAATGAGGCAATAAGGCGGCGCTTGATGAAAGTGCATTTGAAAGTGTAAACGCGCTAAATTGGACGCACGCTATATTGAAGCAGAGGAATACATAATCATTTTAAGCCCTGCAAATGACGTGCCATTACGTATTCAAATTAAAGTTATTCAAATACAGATGTGTGGAGAAAATTGGTCTGGTTTTGAGATAGCAGGTAAAAGTCGACTTGTATACGGAGAATTAAGGTACCGGTAATTGAAAAAAGTGGCACTTTCTTACGTGAGCATGTTCTCTGATCAGCATTTAAAATATATCCTGCGCGACACTTGCAAATGTATGAATCTCCGCTGTTGACACAAGTATGCTGGCAGTTGTGCCCGAGAGAGCAAGCATCTGGACCTGAAAAGAAAAGTTCCTACTTCTAAGGAACTCAAATACCCCAATGAAAAAACCCTGAAAAGTGTGAAATTCTCACTTCATAAGTGAAAAAAGTACAGTTTCTTACGTGAGCATGTTTTCTGATCCACATTCAGTACGTATCCTACATGACATCGGCAGTAGTAGGAATTTCCATTGTTTACACAGATGTGCTGGCAGTCATTACCTCTGGCACATGCATCTACTATTATACCTGCAACATAAATGCGTAGTGACAGTTTGGGATGGATGGAGGGATACAAATAAGCACTATGTACGGGATTTAAAAGCGGCCTAATGTCAATTTAATTTGTGCTCTCCAACCCATATCATGCTTGGAACGATTGATTTATTTTAAATTAGTGTTTTGATACATGCAGGAAACAACTGATGTACATCAATAGTGTCAAACTGATTGTTGTGAAATCAGCAGGCATTTGCTTTATAGTCATTCATTTGTCACCTTTGTCGTTATAGTCATGTATTTGTCACCTTTTGTCATTTTTACATATTTATCGCCTTTGTCGTGCCGATAGCATTCACTGATGTCGCGGCGTGCTGTGATCTATTGAGTCAGCGCCATTGTATATTAGGCTAACGTACAGTCTCTGTGTTGTTCCCTGTCATGTTTACAAATTTACCTCAAATGTTATTTTGTTATGGAAAATAGGATGCTCATCCTTCTCTAACTACATTCCTGTAAAGCAGTGCTTCTCAAATAAATTTTGCAAAGGAAAAAAAAAAGATTCTATGCCCCCCCCCCCCCCCCCCACTAGCCATGCCGACCATAAATAAGATTACTCTATCCTTTTTACTAATGACAAAAGGAAAAAGGAATATAAAAAAAAATAAAATAAAATCAACAACTGTTTACTTTTTTTATAGCCTTTATACAGGTTAAAGGGTTGTCGTCTGTAAGTCGGGGGTGTCAAAAATACTGCCTGCGGGATGGTTCCGGCTCACAAATTAAATTAATCAGGCCCGTGAGATGATTTTGGATAAAAATTTGTTGATCTATCATCCATCCAAAAATGGTCATAACACACTTTGGTGTACATTGTCAGTTGGAAAACGTTCCCATTCATCCTTGCAATCCACGTGTCTCTTATCCAGTCACTCAGTACCTTCGTTTGTTCACAGTCACAGTGTTTACCATGAGGTAACCCGAAGAATCTGCTTTTCACACCCTTTTTTACCGACGTAGTAGGCTTTCAAGCCGTCATGTCAAGCTGTTTTACTGAGTCAAGTTTTCTAAGTTTAGTTTCCGAGTGCAGTTTACGCTTTTCCACTTCCATATCCTCACTCCTTCTGGGTCCAAATTTTAGTCTTCACATGACACTGACATTAAAATCCATAAGAGTAACAGATAGTTTGTCTTTTTTTTTCCCAAAACAACTATTTACAGGAAGGCAAAGCTGAGAAGCATCTCCAAATTTGAAACAAAAAGCTCTTACGTGAACATGTCTGTTTGTCTGGATTCAATGTATATCCTGGGTGACATTTGCAGACGTAAGAATCTCCATTGTCAATACAAATGTGCTGGCATTCATGTCCAGCAGCACACGGATCCGAACCTAGAAAGAGACAATAGGTAAATGTTCCCAGTCACAAAATACCTAGGCATAAATCATATATAAAAATGTTTGAAAGGAGATGTGTGTACATACGTGAGCATGTTTTCTGGTCTGCATTCAAGACATATCCCAGTGCACATTTGCAGACATAAGAATCACCGCTGTTAACGCAAATATGTTGGCAGTCATGTCCCCGGGCACATGCGTCTAAACCTGAAAAGGGATGTTCTCACATTGTAACGAGTAAATCATCATTTGACTCAAAAGAAAGGTTTAGTAAAGACGTTAAAATATGAAGAGGCTTACGTGAACATGTTCGCTTGTCCGCGTTTAAGACATAGCCAGCAAAACACTGACAGTTGTACGAGTTACCGTTGTTGACACAGACGTGCTGGCAATTGTGCCCGCGGGCACATGCATCCACTCCTGAAAGAAAATGCCTGATTGGCTTAAAGCTAGTTCATTTCATATGTAATTTGTTTTGGCTTTAATTTAGCCACACATTGGTTGATTGATTAGTCATGCAAAATGATGATGTTGCATTGGAGATCTGTCAATTGATCACCATCTTGGATGTTAATAAAGGTAATGTTTTAAATTTCACACAGGCATTTGACATATCTCCCACTCCCCCTTACGATTCCCTCATGCCATGCAAAACCATGCAAACCCAGCAAGCAAGTACGGCTGCCACAAAAGAAGAACGACTTGCATGAGCTACAAAGTTTGAGTGCTGCTACACTTTGCAATGAGACTTTGTGTATTTTCACATTTTCATCTTTTTTTCAATGTGAGTAAATTGGTCAATTTTGAAAGTTTTTTTCCTTTTTTTCCCATTTCACATTAGTAGCACTCACTAAACTTTATATTGCTAATAAGCAGCTGGGCTGGTCAAAGCATTCATTTCATTCCATCACATAAACATAACTTGAATAGAATGAAGATGCTTACTTGAAATGTTTTATAGAGATAATGAACACTTGATGTTCATTACATTATAGATGTTTAGAGCAAAAGAATGTTTGGCACTCCGGATCAACATTTCAGATATTAATGAGCCTCAACACTCAGAAAAGAACAAATAACCATCATAACCAAACCACTTGGATCTAAAAGTAATGATAACATCATATTTAAAAAAAAATCGACTTCCTGTTTAATAAACGCACGGAATTTGGAGAAAGACTTAAATGACGAGGTATTTTATAAAAGATTAGTTTTCAAGTAAAACCTTAAGTAAACACAGATTTGGCCTTGCAGGATTAGCCATTAAGGCTGATTAAAAATGCAGCAGCCCAAGTTTGATTCCTGCACAGCTTAGCACATCAAGGTACATGAGCAGGGAATAATATGGCACGCGGCAAAATTTGCAGCTCGCTTTGCAGAGCGGCGCACAATGTGAAAACTAACAGGCAGCATCATATTAGGTTTGGACCACTTTAAAGTTCTCTAAATTGCCAGATCCACTAGTGATCTAAGCTTAGTCTTCTTCTTGACAACGGTTAGTACTTGGGCCATTGTACACAATCAATGCTATCTGCATTCAGTACAATACCATGTGTGTCAGTCAGTGAGCATTTTTGGACAATAGTCCAAATGCAAGACTGAAAGGTTTCCCTTTTAAATGAACAAACAAAGAAGAAGACTGGTGACCTTTAAATGGATTGTTGTATAATATGGCGCTGCCCATTAATAATCACTCTTTTCATGATAAAGTATAAATTTGACATACCGTGTTGTCGCTTATTGCCATTTTCAATTTTTATGCCGTCTTTCCTGCCAGTTCCTGCAATTCCTAAACCTTCTAACGAATTATCCACACTTTCCAGATCATCCTTACCACATAAGGTTTCCCTAAATTTGCCAGTGAGCTTCTCTATGACACCATACGTCTCCACATAAAAGACGTGGTCTTCGAGAGGCTGGCTGGCCATGAGGCGGAGGGACATCAGATCTGCTCTATCTACTCCCACCGCATAGATTTCTATGCCGGATGCCCGAGCTGCTGCTGATACCTCTTCCACCTGGTCCTGGGGTCTCCCATCAGTCACTATGATGGCTACTTTGGCAATGCTCATGGAGCTGGGTCGCGCCCCTGCCTCTGCTATAAAAGCCTTGTCCATGGCGGCCTTGATGGCTACACCCGTCATGGTGCCTGAAGCTAAAGGCTCAACTCGGGCCAATGCCTGTTTTAAGGCTTGCTTGTCAAAATAGGTATTCAAATAAAACTCGATCTTCACTGTGCTGGCGTAATTGACGAGGCCCACTCGGGTGGCATCTGAGCCGATCTCGAGGGTGTCCACCATGTCGATCAGGAACTCCTTGGCCTTTTCGAACTCTGCGGGACGTACGCTGCGGGAACTGTCCACAATGAAAACCAAATCTATTGGGCGGTTCTTGCAGTTGGATGATGACGTTACTGAAAAACAAATGAAGGAAAGACAGACGTTAAATCCGATCAAAACTGAGCAAGACAGTGGCAGTTCTGCATTTGGGGTAGTGGGCATAACAGATCCAATGAAGACACATTTTTCTTTCCTTCCTCTATGTACTTACTGTATATGACTGACATGGCTAATTATCATTTGGCTCGGGGGACTGTTATGAATGGACATCTAATAAATAATAATAACTAACTGCTAAAGAAAGAGTTAGAAGAGTAAAGAATTATTGCAGAGTGTTAAACTCAAGGTACGGGGGCCAGATGTGGCACACCATATCATTTTATAGTGGCATGCAAAAAGCAAATCAAGCATGTCCACTTCCATGATGCTTGCTTTATAAATAATGTTGTGTTATTATATGCATTGTCTTCTTACCAAACCCCTTACTTAACAAGGGTGTCAAACTTATTTTTATCGTGGGCCACATTGCAGTTATAGTTTCTGTCAGGGGGCCTGTATGACTGTGAAGCCAAATAAATTTTAGGTGTGCTCGTCACACATCGAATTAAATTTGAAATCTGAGACCCAGATTGAGAACAAAAAAAGGTTGGTTTCTTTGTTGTTTTTTTTCCCCCCCACAAAAAATATTGAGGACAACTTGCAAATTTGGTATTTTAATCAGAAACTCGGTGTCGAATTGGCATTTCGCGGGGCACATAAAATGATGTGGCGGACCGAAACTGTCACCCGGGCCTTCAGTTAGACACTTGTGTCTTACTACATGAACTTTAACAATCGTTGAACAAGCTATTGTTCTTGACTTGTTATTTCAAAACTGGTTGTGTTGTATACTGGACATATACTGTAATAACACTGAATGAGGAGGCAATAAAACTTTTATATGACTTCACAGTAATAACGAGCTTGACCCCCTGGTCTAAAGCATGTTTGATACCTTGAATGGTGGGACTTTTATACAGGGAAAAAAGATGACATTGCCAACCACATACAACGCACATACAGAACACGGTGAGATGCTTTCAAAGCCAAAATCAGGATTATTCAAAAGAAAGCTTTTGCAGTCAGTGTACAATAGGTCAGTTTAACAGCAACTACGAATAGACCTTCTACAGGTATATTTCAGTACCTTTGGTAGTTCTGATGGATACAGGAGAATTTGGATGCTGAGCATACAGCTGTGAAGCATGCTTTGCTGCTTTGTGTTGCAGCTGGTGATGAGTGGGCTGATAGTGATAAAACCTGGAATTAGTGCCACCAGCTTTTTAAAGAGGCAAAGGAGAGAGGAATGAGTATTAGAGCATTCAGCATCTCTGCTTTGAGTCAAGCATTGAAGATGAGACAGATGATGGAAAAGGACAGTGTAGTTAATTAACCTTTTTGTGAACATCATATAACACTGTATATGTTTTATACAGCGCAGTACACCACAAAAAGGAGCCACAGAAAAGTCATCTCAGTCATGGTTATTCATTGCTCATGCATTCACATACGCAACTCATTCTTTACCACAGAATTTGGCGAATCAAGTCAAGTGCTGTATCCCCATTTTGACAGTTTTGGACATTAAAAAAGTCCTCTGCAGCTGCTGACAAAATGGTCAGTAATTGTTATTATATCTATAACGGTCTAATCAAATATTTGGGTGAATAAAATGTCTATCTCTAGAAATAATTGAATAAATAAAATAGCTTCTCTGCAGAAATAACATCAATAAATAAAGTAATAAAAATGGGATGTGGATATTTCCTGTATTACCAAGAGTGAGAAGACATATTTCAAATACACAAAAGCTACAAAATAGTATGTCAAAAATAAAGATAAAATTAAAAAATAAAAAAATTACATAGCGTCATGCACATTGTTATGTCTGAAGTTGCAAATGTGAAACTCATCAAACTTTGCAACTTAAAATAAATCCATGAGTATCATTCCAAAAAAAAAATATGTGAAAAAAGGTGAAATAAGATGCAAATATGAAAGACATGAAAAAATAAAAATTAAAAAAACCTACTAGCTGAGATGAGATTCCGTCGTCCTTGAGGTAAGTAGTTGTTGGTACCGGCCCGTTCATCCCGCTGCGGCAAACTCAGAATTCTGTGATTAGCCTTTCGGACCTCCCGGGAAATTTCAGCGCTTCGTACTTCATCAGAGGCTTGTTCGGAAGATCTGACGTCTTCAAAACTGCCGTTTAACCTTGGGGAAACTTGTGGTGACACCTTTGCGAGGGAATGACTGCCTAAACGAGTCTGCCGGTGTTGTGGCCCAAACTGTGATCCCAGACATGCCGGGATCACAATGCTAATTAAACAGGCCAGTCCCCAAATCAATGCCATCTTGTTACCTGCTGACTTATATTTTTTAGCCTTCATTCAGCGCGGCCAAAGATGCTTGTGACCGTTTTATATGATTTTGTTCCACTGGGCGTGGACATTTCGAGCCCCAATCCAGGAGGAGGAGAAGGAGGAAGGACAAACTCCTACCACAGCTTGGAGGTGCAAGATTTAGTGCAACTAATAAGAGGGTCTAGCTTTCCTTCATTATTCCATGAGACATTATTAAAAATAAAAAAACGGGAGGTGTCTTATTGCTTCTAAATTTTAATTTTACTTTAATCTGATATCAGGATTAGCATTGCATTACGTTTCAAGGACCACAAAAGCCATAAAATGATTAATTAATCAATAAAATGTGAATTAGGCAAGGACATAGGCGACTAATATACTACGTTTTATCAAAAGTCAAAAATGCGAAATTTGCTCTAATTTGAGAGAAGAAAAAATGCGCAAAGGGTATTTCAAGAATCACAATGGAAGTCCATTAATCCGAGTAATCACACCGGGAATGTTAAACATGAGCTAATCTTGAAATCGTTTACATTATTCATAAATCATCATTAATATCGTCAGACACTGTTGTTAGCCATTTTACATTTAGATTTGAGAATGAATTAATTTCTATACAGTCAAAGTGTAAACATTGAAATATGTAAACACCACACAAGTAATTTCCCGAAATAGGACAAAAAAGAAAATTTCATTGCATCAAGTTGTAATGTGTTGTATTTTTCAACATATGAACTTGGAGAAAAAATGTTGATATATTCCTTTGTTGAATGCAAAACTTTTTGTATATAAATATAATACCTTTGATTGCTGTAGTTTAAAATGTTGAATCTGACCTCTGCTGGACGTTAGCGGTATCTTTTTTTAAATGGGGAAAAAAGCGTGTTTCTCCACTGACGTCATTTCTGCAACGGTAGCCAATTGTATGTAAGTAGAAATAATGATACTCTTGTAAAAAATAAAAACACTTAAAAAAAAAAAAAGACAGTAGGTTTAATTGGGCTGTTAGGCTGCCCAGGAATAATTTTCGGAGCCAATAACATAAAAAAAAAAAAAAAAAAAACTGTCTTCACTAATGAGGTTAATATCGATAAGAAATGTATTGCTTTCCAAAATCGATTGTGTCATCGACTTTCGTCTTAAATGCCCCCCCCCTCCCATGCTATTCCTCTTTCTTCCACTTTCTTCTTTAAATCTCTCAATCAATCAAGGTCAAACCCTTAGTGGACTTATCTACTGTGTTGTCATCTCTGCAAGATGAAAACACAATCAAGCTTATTTTGACAGAGTGAATAGAAAACAATCTATCCAGATATATGTGATAACAAAACACATCACTGTGAATAAAGTGAAGTAGGTATAAATTATGCTTTGTGAGTTCCCACAGCGGCTGCATTTACTCACAAACACATTATGTGCTAAACAATGCACTGAAAAAAAACACTTAGCGCTACACTGCATAGTATATTTTGGATAATTTTTTTTAGTTACATTAACTATCCAGTATGGATGAACAAAACAGCATTTTGCCTTCATTAACACTTTGGGAAGGGGGCATTATTTTAACATACAATATAATTGTTAAATGGTGTTAAAAGACTGAAAGATGTTAAAACGTCTTCCAATTATCTTATGAAGAAATATTTATTTTTATATATTTTGGGGGATATGAATTCATTAGATATTATTTCACTTCCACACTTCCTACTTCCTACCTCATACAAAATAAAAGGTCATGTCTGGTCTTCCATTAGCTTAGTGTTTCTCAAATAGTGGGACGGGCCCCCCTGGGGGCGCGCGAGGCGATGCCAGGGGGGTCGCGGATGATCCCTGGGAAAAGGATTTGTTTTTGTGTAATTGTGATAAAATAAGGATTTATTTTCGTTTCAAACACTTTGACGCACTCTTGTTATTTTTTTCAGTTTTAGACTAAGCTGTAACCTATATAAAAGCTGTAAAAATGGTTGAGCTGTTCGAAGTTAATTTATATTGGTTTTTCCTTTTGTTAATGTCAAATGGGATACAGGTTTAGTTATACTTAGACAATTTTTATAGATAATAATCTTATTAATAGTCAGCTCATTGAGTGTGGGGGGAGCGCAAAAATGTTTCTCTTTACTAGGTGGGACTTTTCTGTGTGAAGTGTAATTGTGATCAAATAAGGAATGGCATCTTTTTTTTTCAGGTACTTTGGTGCACTTTGGGGGGTTTTCTGCTTAGAACAGGGGTATCAAACTTGTTTTAGCTTGTGAGCTGTCGAGAGAAAAATCTATTCCCAAGTGGGCCGGGCCAATAAAATCATGGTATATATTTACATCACTTTAAAACAACAACTTAGAATGTATTACTATTTTTTATTAACTTTCCAAATTAGTAAAAGCACAACATCACTATTAAATCATTAAACATTAACATTACTGAAAATAATAAAACATTTCAAGTTTTTCATTTACTAAAAATTCAGCTCAGTTTTATACTTTACAAATCGTCTTGCAGGTCGGATTAAAATCATTTGTGGGCCAGAACCGGCCCGTGGGCTGTATGTTTGATACCTCTAGCTTAGAAAAACCTTTAACCTGTGTAAATGCTGTTTTTGAAAGTTTTGAAAGGGGGGGCGGGGCAACAAAATATAATTGAGAAGCACTGCATTAGCGGAAGTTGCTATATACAAGTACGGTCCTTTTCCCCAGAATTTGTTCATTGTTCAGAGAGGGAAGCACGTGAATACATACGTTATTCACAATAATGTTGTTCTTTGGTGTGATTGTGACTATAATGGCTGTGCTCAAATCAGAGGACAGTTTGTTAAATGCATTCTTTCCAGGTGACATCATCATTGGAGGACTTATCCCAGTGCACTTACAAACTAACAGAACCACAATACCTGGACCTGTTTCCTGCAGCCAGTAAGTTGAACTTCATTAAAACCTGGCACATACGCCACATTCATCATTTGTAATGTTAGTAATCTGTGCTGTGCTACATTTCAGTTATAGCTACCAAATGTTTCTCCAATCTCAAGTGATGATATATGCAATTATGGAAGTGAACCAACGCATACCAAGGCTTCTCCCTAACATCACCTTGGGCTATCACATCTATGACACATGCGGAGATGTCACCTTAGCCATCAGGTCCACTCTCGAGCTTGTAAAGGATCATCAAACATGTTTACTTCCAACAAATGCTCAGTTTGTGCAGCCTAAAGTGATGGCAGTGATTGGTGAAAGGTTCTCGGAGGTCTCAATCGCTGTGTCCCGTATTGTTGCTCTGTCATCATTAACCCAGGTTAGTCTTCACTGTAGTTTAACTTAGAGTTTAAATGCCTTTATTGTCATTTTACGCCATGCGGACACAATTGATTGGTTGCTTGATTGGTGCATGTTAAATAAATATGGACAGTAAAAAGAATGAATAGAATAGAATAGAATGCAAGTTTAGTTTCACAGAGATGCGATACTTTTTTAAATATTTTCTGTGTGTTCTTGTTTTGTTGTTGTTCAGAACATTAATAACTCTGGGGAAAAATGCCAAAACAACAAGCTAAAACAAGTGAGAAATTTGTGCGATCTCTGGTCTTGAATGATGATTATTTGATTATTTTTTTTATCTTATTGAATGTTTATTTTTAGAGAAAATCTGCCAAATCACAGGTGGTCCATGGTCCACAAAACATTTTTATTCAAAATGCATCCCTTCTGGATTAACAATTTATTGTGGAACTTCTGTGATTGAGCCTTATTTCTTCATCTATCTATCTATCTATCTATCTATCTATCTATCTATCTATCTATCTATCTATCTATCTATCTATCTATCTATCTATCTATCTATCTATCTATCTATCTATCTATCTATCTATCTATCCATCCATCCATCCATCCATCCATCCATCCATCCATCCATCCATCCATCCATCTATCTATTAAAAGTGAAGTTGTTGTTGTTGTTTGTTTTTATTTAGAATTGGTGGTAATGGGACAGCCATATAAAATTATGGGGCGGGTCATATCTGGGGCCCAAGACTGAGTTTGATACCTGAGCCTCAAACTGGAATATATACAGTCAATTTCGACTCTAGTTTGTCTTACCGTACTATTTTGTCCTTTGGCCTATCAAAAACCTATACCGACTGCAGAACAATAGGTATTAACAAGCTCTTGTCTTGCATGACACAGATTAGCTATGCATCAACCAGCGAGCTGCTCAGCAGGAAGTTGAAGTTCCCCACTTTTCTGCGAACAATATCAAGTGACGAATATCAGACAAAGGCTATCGCGGAGCTGGTGAAAATGTTCAACTGGAAATCCGTGGCCATTATAGGCAGTGACGATGAGTATGGGAGATACGGGAGTGATCGTCTTACATATAACTTCAGAAAGCTGAAGGACGTCTGCATCGAATTCGTCGACATTCTGCCTGGTTACTTTTCTAAGAACAATTCCCAAACCCACACAAGGCTGATGAGTCTTGTGGAAAACATCAACAAATCCACTGCTGAGGCCATTGTCCTTTTCACCAAGGGTTCCAATGTCGATATTCTAATGGAGGCTGCTATTAAATACAAGCTGAACAGAACATGGATTGCAAGTGACTCCTGGTCCACCTCTACACAGCTTGCGACTTTGCCTGATATTGAGATGGCTGGGCAGGTATATGGTATCAACTCCAAGAGGAATGAGGTGCCCGGATTTAAAGATTATCTTTTGTCCATGTTCAATGGAACAACAAACGCCATCCTCGATTATCACCTGACTCATTATCCACTTTGTTCCAACTGGTCAAAGGAAGACGGAAGCGTCAGTTGTGAATTTACAAATAGCATTCATGTGAAAGGTCGATGTGTGGACATAAAATGCTTGGCCAGTCATATGGATCAGGATGAAGCTTATAATATCTTCTTAGCTGTGCAAGCCATTGCTGAGGGAATCAGACGCCTGCTGGAATGTGACCATCAAAAGTGTAAACGTCATGCTGACTTCACAGCCCTGGAGGTAATATGTTTTCAAAAGAGCATATTTTTCAACCTGTTTGTGTTGGAGATGTAACAAAGGGATCACGATAAATCATTTCAGAATTTTTTCCAGCTTTATGGAAAGGATAAACCATTTGAATATTGACCATTTCAACCGCAAAAAAAAAATAAGTATAAAAATAAATATTTAAGGGGGTAAAGACTGAAATTTTAAGGACAGTAAATAATCTGGACATGTGGCTGCACTGTATACGGAACGGATACTCTAAACTATTGTTATATAGGCGTTAATATAAACCTGCCACCAATATAAACCTTCCAATCGTACAGCTCTCACTCATTTATATTGTAAAACTGTAAAGACGAGAAAATACACTAAACATCACTCAGGTAAGTCCCATATGCAAAAATTATATATCTTTCTAAATGTACACAAATTGCTTGGATTAAATCAATCATATTACTGAATTACAAATGATATTCCTGTTAATACAACCTGTTAATTAGAGGCAAACGAGTATGATTATCAATGCAAAACGTCAATCATAAATCAATCATATAACTGAATTACAAATGATGTTCCTTTCAATACGACCTGTTAATTAGAGGCAAACGAGTATGATTATCAATGCAAAACATGTGCATATGATAAAGTTTACCAAAAGGAAATCCCTAGCACAAACGAAAATGTTAAACATTGAGCTAAACACGTGCAAGGCAACACTATATACTGTATCATGCTGAAGATCAGAACTAACCATAGCTACCATGATATATACAGTCACAAGTTGGACCAATAAATTATTTATTTTGGGCATATTAACGTAAATGACATTATCCCAACAAAGAAAACACAACTCAAAGACACTCGTGGGCCAGATCTCACAAAGAGAGGGAACAAAGCCTGCGCACCAACAGCAACCGCTCCCTACTGAAGCCCTAAAATGCACCATCAACAGCAGCCAGAGGTGGTGCCAAAACACAAAGACTCAGCCAAATAAGGCAGAAAACTGTAACTGTTTAAGGATAAACTAAATCAGTTCCAAAACATCCAAATTACCGTATTTCACAAACCCCCTGCAGTCAGGCCACGGACCACCGCGGGTCCCCATCCCTCACAAAAAAACATGAGTATGTTTGCAGCACAAATGTGAAAGCAGGGGTTGGATTTGAACATTTTTTTACTAATTTAGCCATTTCAGCAATACAAAGTTAATTTAGTCGATAATAAATTTGATAATGATATTCTTTTTCATGTACTATTAATACCTTGAAAACCATTTGCCATTTTCCTTTTTTTTTTAAGGCCTTGATTTACTTTTGCATTCTGTTCATATTCATCTCCATAGCTTCTCGTAGAAATAAAGAAGGTCAACTTCACCGTGGACACGACCCATTTATTTTTTGATAGTAACGGGGACCCCAGTCTAGGATATGACATTTTCTACTGGGACACAGCAGCCAAGACACAACAAGATCACATCAAAAGAATTGGAGAATACTGGCCAAATGGAAATATCGTGGTCCCGGAGGACATTGTGCGAAAAATGCAGAGTGTGAAGGTAAAATTAGCACTGCTATCTTTTATTATGAGCCAAAATCACAATTCAATGTTTTGCTTTCTGACGCATTTGGGTCCTTTAACAGTTGACGGCTTACAATTGCTCTAAAACCTGCAAACCTGGGCAGGAGTTAAAGAAGCAGAATAAACTGATGCAGTGTTGCAGTGATTGTGTTCCATGTGCAGAGGGAGAATATTCCACAAAAGAAGGTAAGAATTCTGATGTGACCAAAATAGAGTCATTGCACAATATAAGAATGTCCATTTTTTAGGTGGAACCTTTATATCTACAGTATTTATATCTACTGATGACAGCTAGGATAGGCACCAGCAAGCAAGTGACCCTAGTGAGGATAAGTGGCTATAGAAAATTGCTGGATGGATGTTTTTATGCAGCCACACTAGTTTACAAACAGTATTCTGATTAATATTGCTTTTGTGGAGTATGAATTAAGTTGCCCTTTTTGGGGTTGAAAATACATATATGGACATAAAGGCAATCTTTAAAAATACAATTTTGGTATTTGGTCATACACACACACACACACGCACACGCACACACACACACACACGCACACACACACACAAAGCATGATTATGAATTTTTTTTAGTGAACAATTAATTCACCTTTTCATTGCTGAAGCTATGCACTTGTTGATGATAAATGTAATTGCTCCCCCAGGCGCAGAGTGTAAACGCTGCAGTGACAATGAGTATTCATCTCCACAGAGGAATGAATGTTTGGAGAAAAAAATTGACTACCTGGGCTGGACAGATCCCTTCATTATCATGTTGAGTTTTTTGGAGGCCTTGGGCATTATTCTAACGCTTGTCTTTGCAGCATTGTTTGTGATTCATCGCGGCACTCCCATTGTGAAGGCTGTGGGAGGCTACTTGTGCTTTTTGGAGCTCTTTTCTTTACTGACATGCTTCTGCCTCACCTTCAGCTTCCCGGGGAAACCCACTATGGCCTCTTGCATGATTGGCATGCCACTCTTTGGAATAACCTTTTCTCTATGTATTTCCTGTATCCTCGCAAACCTGCTGCAAATCTTAGTGGGTTTTATGTTTGATTTGAAGACTAAGTCCTGGCTAAACAAAGTCAACCATCCAGTAGCTGTCGTGGCTGTGGTATCTGGGATCCAGCTGGCTTTGTGTGTGCCATGGCTCTGCTTTTACCCTCCATATTCAGCAAAGGAAAATTTAAAGACAACTATCCTGTTGCAGTGCCATAAAGGCTCTACTGAATTCTTCATAGCTATGCTAGCATACAATGCGCTCTTGGCTCTCATTTGTTTCTTGTTTGCGTTTAAAGGCAAGCAATTGCCAGATCTGTATAAAAACGCAAGTTTAATCACTGTCAGCATGCTGCTGTATTTGATCGTTTGGATACTTTTTATCCCTATCTACATCTTTTTGATTGGGGCATACAAACAAGCCATTGAGAGTGCTGCAATCCTCATTTCTACTTACAGCATCCTTTGTTGTCACTTGGCACCCAAATGTTACATTATGGTGTTTAAGAAGCAAATTAATGATGAGAAAGCCATTGTTGAGTACATCAGGAAGCATTATGAAGGAAAAGGGATCCCTGTGGTTAAATGAGCCTGATTCAAATGACACACACACACATGCACCCACACCTATTGGGGAGCGAGTGAAAATGTCTTGACAATGCAATGTTAATTTATCAACAAACTCAGTTTTGGGGATCTCTTGAAAAGTGATCAACAAGAAGGTACAAGAATTCTGCTCTACACAAGCAATAATAAACATATAGTGTAACTGCTTTCATCCTCGCATATATTGGCTCTTCGTTTTAGATCACGTCGTATGGAACCGTGTTAAGGCAAAGATCAAACTATACAGCTATTAAAAAGTCTAAGCATGCAAGTTTTGACTACAAGGATACTGTGTTTAGAATTTATCAAAAATAATGACTTGAGGTGCCGAATCACCAAAGATTAATCTAAATAAAACAAACCATATTAAAAAGCGTGATGGAGTACACAAAAATCATCTTCAGTACAGTATTTGATAATATGGGTAAAGGTGAGAGATTTGTAGCAATTGCTTGTAGTAGTAATTTCCAGCCACAAGATGGCGCTATTGAAAAATTGTGCAGATACCAAACCGGTTATAGTTGTGCAGCTTCATAATAATGGCTTTCAGGTAATTAAAGGTTGACCACTCACTCAGTTGTGCACCACTTTATTAAAAAAAAAAAAAAAAATACAAAACTTGCAAACGTTTCCATAGGAAAGCATCATGAAATTGCAATCCCATCTCTTTTACAACCATCACATTCTGTTTTCTCCAGGATACAACCACAAAATTAAATTGAGAAGGAGAGGCGCTACTGTCTTGAGTCCCGCTGCATATTTGGAATTGTCAAGCTTTGTTTAACGAGGTTGATCTCGAGTATAACATGACCAACACTACACACGAATGAAAATAAGCAGTTTCAGTATAGGTTTGATGGAACATGCAGTCTCCCTAGGAGTTTATAAAAATTTAGTTTTGACAATGACAATACTTCACTAAATCATAAAGCAGAATGTTCGTCTTAAACATGGGAAAACAGTGCAGGGTTGTGTGAAATGAAGACAAAAGGATATATTCCATACATAATATAGCAGCCATTATTGAATGAAATCTTCCAGCAAACCAGCTAATCAAAATTAGTACCGGTAGCTTAGACACAGAAAAACGTGCAACAATATACCACTCTCCTTCTCCAAATAACTGGCCAACATTTGTCACTAGACAAAACAAAACAAGCTGCTCCTGTAATAAAAGGCGAATGATGTGTGATTAATTGTTGCAAATCATGTTGCCTTTAAACCACATGAGCCTGAGGGGGCTTAGCGGGAATCTCCAAGTTGCTCTCTCTTCCGCAGCAGGCTGGAACATCTAGCATGCCGGATCCCACAGGAAGCGGAAGCCCTTGGGCACAGATCTGCTGCACATGTTGCCTAGAACCGAAACGGTGACCACAGATGAAATACGAAATCGCCACACAATATCCGTGAACCTGCAACAAAACGTTTGAATCTACTAATCTACTAACCAGGCTGGTCGGGAAATGACGTAGTGAATGTCGGGCTTCTGGAAGCCATTGAACGTTGAAGAGGCGGCCACAGTGTAGGCACCCATGTTCTCAAAGAGCAGCCAGTCACCCACAAGCATGTCAGGCAGGTTACACTGCTCCACTATACGATCGAGGCCATCGCATGTCGGACCCCAGATACTGCATAGATACATGGCCTCATCTGGCTTAGGTTTCTATTGAAATAGAGCAGACTAGCAGTTAAAAACCACAACTGTACCATCTTGCCTTTGGTCAACTTTGGTTTTAGCTCACCTTGTGCAAGGTTGGCAGGCAATGAGCATGGTCATACAGAATACAGTTGAAGGACCCATAAACTCCATCATTGACATAGTACATAAGGCTCCTGTCACTGATCCCTTCATCTTCCTCTGTCATGAAAGCACGGGTACTATTACGCCACCGAGTCACAAATTGCATTCCTGAGAACAAATTGCCCTTACCGTCTGAGGCAGATTCGTCGTCGATGAGGACCTTTTTGGCAATAATGTTAACAACCAGCGTGTAAGCAGAGGCTACATAAAAGCGACCAGGTTCAGCAATGATCCTCACACCACTGTCAGCAGGGAAATATCTATCCAGGGCTGGGTTGATGACAGCAGTGATCTATACAGAAGCAAATTATTGTCCAAGATCAAATCAAACAGACAAAACACAGCACTAGACAAGAACTTGTACAAAGTAGACAAAAATATACCTCTTCAAATTTAAGCTCGGTATCTTCTGAACCAGGGAAGCCCCCTCCGATGTCCAAAAGGTTCATGGCGAATCCAAGATCATGCTAAGAGAGGGAGTAGATGTTTAACTTCTTTAAGCCCAACAAACTACTAAACAAAAGCTACCAAGACTTAACAGTCTTTACAAAATATAATTGTTAGCAAGTGAATCAAAACAATGCAGTAATTCTATTCAATTTAACAAGGGCCAAAAAGGCACTCAGGTTTACACATGATTGTATTACAGTTCTTCCCTCACCCCCATATCAAAGACACAGCGGGCATCTGCAATAGCCTGTTTGTAGGCATCAGCGTCAGTGCAGCCGCTGCCTACATGGAAGCTGACGCCTATCACATCCAGCCCCAATTCCTTGGCCCTCTCCAGAAGCCCCCGGCAAGCCTTAAGTTGGGCCCCAAACTTGATGCTCAGGCGGCAAACTGCCTTGGAGTCATCTGTGGCAATACGTAACACCAGCCTGAAAAACAAAGGAACAGGGGCTTCAGACAGGACCAATACGGCACACTGTAAGCCCATTTCTAGGGACATAGTTGAGGAAAAAGAAGCCGTACTTGGCATTGTTATGACAGCGAGCCACTTTCATCAACTCCATTTCGCTGTCAAAGGTCATCATCTGGACTCCATGGGCAGAAGCATACTTGATCTGAGAAACCTGTTTGCAAGGGTTTGCATAGATGATTCTGCTCGGATCCACTCCCAGAGATTGAACAAGCTGGATCTCATTCTGGAGATGAGGAGTAGAAAAAAAAAAAAAAAAAAAAAAAAAATCATAAGATTTCAATTGTGTACTTAAAGTCGCATTGTGTAGAGTTCACAATTCCAGTTTACTGGTGTTACATGAATGCAACACGCGCACCATGGTGTTTCAGAGGGACCAAACATAGGAAGCATATGGTGGCAATACAAATACAATTTGTCATTAGTTTCAGTGCAATATAGCGCAGAAACTACAAAACCTGGGCAAATATGACCAGTTCGATACCTTGGGCTTCCGCCAACATAATCAAGGAGGGCACAGCTGAAAGTGGCAAGTTCATCATGACACATGACGACTCACACATGCGCTGCAGAGTATGGACACTGGTGAGGATTAAAAATAGATAACGCCACGACGCATGCAGTGGGCTGTTTGCGATACAAGGAAACCACAGCAGCTCTTTCTGGCCATTCTTTCAAAGGTAAATTCTTGTTGTACGTAGATGTCTTTGCCGGCGTTTTGTGTTTGGTGGGTGTACTCAAAAGCATGGAGTTAACAAGTCATCCTCACTCCCAACCTGTTTGTTGTGCACACTCGTGAAAATTGTGCTGCGTGGAGCAGAACCCACACATCCTTCTCCTTTTATTTACAACTAGCATACATAGCTTCTATTTGCCTTTTTTTCATTTTTATTTGCCAACGGCAAACAAACCAGATACTCGCTCGGCTGCACACAATATACCAAACTGAAATCCAAAACATGACTTTAATTAATTTGGCGAAGGTTTTGCGAATTCTAAAAGAAACTGCTCTCATCTGAGCGGCGCACTTCATGCATTATAAATAGCCATTAAAAGACCTATGATTATATAGATTTAAAAAATATGTTGACTTGACAGAACACATTCATTTATACCTTATTGAAATTCATAGTGGGCTTTTAAAATGAACAATTGTCTGAATATTACACCTTTTCCTTTTAAGAGCTGGCCATATTTTTCCAACATACCTTGCTTGCACAGTCAAAACCAGTTCCCAATGAGGCCAGTGTCATCACAACAACCCTGCTGTCATTGCACTTGACGGCATAGAAAGGAGAGACGCGAGGAAGTGCCCTTGCCCAGCGCAAATGCTTCTTCAAGACATCCCCCAGGTCACACACATAGAAGGCGTCCCTATCATCCTGCAAGATTGAACACAATGGTTTGACACATGTATCATTAAATAGAACAAACCACATCTTTCTCAAAGCCAACACTAGAGCTTACAGTCATGGATGACTCATTGATCTTCTGCTCTACAATATCCTTGGCAGAAAAGCCCTCCTCAAGAAAAGAGAAATCAAACTCAGCAATATTCATGGTTGCAAGAAGACCTTTAATTGTTCCCTCAGAACCTGCAAGAGTGTAGGTAAGGAATGGTCAGTACTGTGCTTGTGGCATAAAATAGATTCAGGGTAAACACACAAGGCACTTACTTTGGATACAAAAGAGATGGAATTTTTATGTCAGTCCCTCAGGGTGCAGGAGATCCAAGGTGGCTCACCAGTGAAATTAAACCCCTTTAAATAAGCCTCAAGGCCAGGGCCTGTTGAGCTGACTGAGTGTGTTCTCCTGGAGTAATGATTCTGATGAAAGAAGCACGAGTATTACAATTATGACGGCACGTTCTTAAAAGGGATCAAGAACGCTTGTCTTGTAGAAGAAATGTACAGTTTTCAATCAATTTAATTTGTTAAACCGGATGATCATTATCCCAATAAGACTGATAAACATGCATATTTTATGAGTTGTGCAACGTAGCATTCTTGACTCTACTGAGTCAGGAAAACTTGACACCGTATGCTCACTAAAAAAGATTGCGACGAGGCCCCGCCCATACACGATTCCCTCCAATCGCCTCAAAGATACTCCTTCATCCTATTTGAACGACATCAAAACTAACAAATGGAAGGTGGGCGAATTACGTAAATTTCAGTTTGCCGGTTCCGTTTCTCATGCCATGTGTCCACTCGACACGAGGGGCGATTTTACGAAATGAATCATTCGTTTATATACCACGCTCTACATAGTTTATGAGAACATTGAGAGCAATAACTTGTCATGCTCATCAGATTAACGCCACGCGGCTAATTCGCATTGTGCGTAGGCAAGACAACGAGCTAGCTCGCAACGACTCCCCCTTAAACCTTATTTGCGTCTTATTAATACTGAAGTTACTTGTGTATTCGTCATTTAATGTGCTGCTGCCCCTCCTGACCAAAACAATAAATAAAAAAAATTAAATGATCACAGGGGATACGGCCATTCATTCTCACGAGTTACGGTTACCGAACATTCAAGACTAACAGGAGCCATATGTAATCATAAACGGGCGGCTTACCTTAAAAAGCATTTACAAAGAGTTTGTCCATTAGACGCAAGCGCTGGGGTGTAAAAATCAGGGTTTCCGTTAGACAATGGAGCCGCAACTTGCGACTTCTCCTCCACTTGGCTGAGACTGAAGCGAAATCGGCGGACGTCCCGTCCTGTATTTATAGGAAGCTCGTTGCCACGGCAACGCAGCCAGCTGAAACCGGCCTCCCATCCACGCAAGAACCGGTTTGGACTTGTCAAGTTGTCCCCATCAACATGGTGGAGGAGGACAAGAGAAACACCGTTAGCAATCATCTTCATTCATTTTCTGCGATGCTGTACTGTAGCGGACTGTGCCCCTGGCAAAGCAGTTTTGCACTCGTTTTTTCCCCCAAAATTTGCACGTCATTACTTTTTTTTTGCCTGTGAGGGAAAATGAACATTTAACATACCAACACACTATTGTAAGAGTAGGTCAAGATCCATGAGCTTTTTAAGCAATATAAGGTATTGAGTTTCCTTTCATCTGTCCAACTTGCTTCTCTACGTCAAGAGTAATTTACAAATTATTGGGCACCACAGTGGCAGACTGGTTAGCACGTTGGGCCTAACAGTTCAGAGATCCCGGCTTCAATTGTAGCTTGCCCCAGTCTTCCTGTGTGGGGTTTGCATGTTCTCCCCATGCTTGCATGGGTGTTCTCTGGGCACTCTGATCTTGTCCCATACCCTCAAGAGCATGCATTGGACACTCTAAATTGCCCTAAAGTGTGATTGTTAATGGTTGTTTGTCTCTGTGTGCCCTGCGACTGGTTGGCAACCAGTCCAGAGTGTCCCCCGCCTACTGCCCAAAGACATCTTGGATAGGCACCATCAAGCCAGCAACCTTAGTGAGGATAAATAGCTAAAGAAAATGGATAGAAGAATGTAGATCATTATATATTTAGCAGTAGTGAAATCTCAGAATGACCATTTTACCAGTTGTGATGACCAATCACTGCTTCACTTGTGAATGTCAAATACCAAACTCAGAAAACAAGTGCGGTCATTAATTTGATTGGTCATTAACGGATCCCTGAGCCACTGAGATGTCATTTTCAGTCGACAGCAAGTGTCGAAATAACCGCCCCCAAGATGGATTAAACCGGATGACTTTTGCTGCTTAATTCATGTTTCACAGATGCAAATCAATCCGAATACCGTGTATAGGCCTGCATAAAATCTTGTAAAGGGATTAAACTCAAAATCATAACCCTGATGACCTAGCATTCTAATATCATGGGTAAATACAAGCCTGTTTGCGGTTTCACGGTTAATCTGTGGGATTGTCCGATTTACTGCCAGACTGAAAAAGGCTGCTCGCTATTATTGACCGCAGCACGTCAAGCGCTCATTCTAACTTACTGCTAAAGGTTTTTGACCAGACTGATGAGATTAAGCGAGGTCATACAATGACTCAGATAGCAAGCTGTCAACAGTGTGCACCTGGCACATGACAACCACAGCATTACTGCACAAGTCAATAACAATAATGTGGGCCCGTTTTAGTTTGAAGCAGTGGTTTAGATGGTACTTTTTTCACTGGGCGTTTATTACACAGCTTCTTAAATAGGATAAAAGCCAGAAGTAGAGCAGAAGTTGAGCAATTATCAATAGACGAAATGAAGCTACCAAAATAATTTCCAAGGAGAAATAAATGCAAGCAGAGAATCTGATATAAAATTTAAAAAAACAGCTGTAACTATCAGAAAAATAAGGAAATGAAATAAAGTACAGCGTTAAAAATAAGTAAATAAAAAGCAGTGGTGAGCTGCAGACGTTGTGTCTGAATAATAGGAACAGAAAAATGGGAACAATTCATGATATAAAACACATCATTCTAAATATTTTTCTGAACAAGGCTGTAGTTTCAAATCCATTGCGGTGGTGTATGACATTTGGTTAGTACTGAGTTCCACACTTTACAGAGGACATCACTCTAAAGAGCAGATATTCTACTGCTTTCTAGCATCAACCACAATCAAGATGAAGATGAATGTATAATTTCTATGGCTCTTTTTAAGCAGATCAAACTGTGAATTATTATGGTCAATTGTCATATTTATACAGCACATTGATGATTTCCAAACTGTGCAAAAAGCCTGCTGGGCAGGAAGTGGGGCCCACGATTGAGAGCGAATTAATTTGCAAGCGCATCTTTGGTATGTTTGGACCAAATCATAAGACCACAGTAAATATATAAATTATGGTAGTAAAGCCAGGATGAAGAATTTCCTCTCAGTCTTTCTTTATCAGCTTTTGTAGTGTCTGTATCTTCCGCTGTGTAAAATGTAATATATTTGTCTGTCGGTACAGAGTGCCGTGACCTGACCTTGCTTTTGCAAGGCCACACAAAAGACAATAAAGACAATCGGTTTGTAACACACACACACACATATATATGTATATATATATATATATATATATATATATATATATATATATATATATATATATATATATATATATGCAACTTCCATATATTGCATTGTGCTTTATTACTATGAGTTGAAAAAAAAACAAGCTGATGAATCTGTTTATTTAAAGAAAAGCCATGCTCTTTATGGGGGATTGGCCTTGTTCATAAAATAATAGTGAAAAAAACCTAAACCAGAATAAAACTAGAATATAATAGAGGAAAAAAAAAACGTATTAACCTAATCTTAGATCTTTAGCAATGGCGACACAGAACATCCCTGGAGACAATGAATTGTGTTTGCTCTAATGTTTTAATTGGCATGTCCTATCAATAGTGTCATTGAGAGATTGGTAAATCATGACTTTTCCCCCAAAAACCTATATAAAGTCCAGTTCAAATGTCTCAAATGGGTGCATTGTTCAAAGAAAACCAGATGGAGTACAGCACACATACAACACGTGCGATGGCAAGCACAAGTGAATTGAGCTATAAATTGGATTTAGTGAACCCCTCATTTTCAGATGGATTGAACTACAAAGTTTGATATGTCAATTCACTGACTCAAAAGAAAAGAAAAGCAAACCAAACCATTAACAAAATATTCAAGCACTCACTTTTTATGTGGTAAGGAATCTTAATTCATATGGCACATTAAAAACGGTTATTAATATAACATTAATAACTGTATCATTTTTAACCTTACCAAAACACTCAATCAATTTGAGTTAACCTTCAACAATTTTTACTACTTTTTACATTGTTTATACAGGACTACAGGTTAGTCTAAAAAATAACCAAGTTCATCAAAATGCCTGAAATAAGAAATAAAGATGCCAATTCTTCTTTTATTGCAACTATAATTCACATATCAAAAACAAAGCCTTTTCCCTTGGATCAACCACGGCCCCCCTGGCATCACCCTAGGGGGCCCGCCCCACTATTTGAGCCAAACATAAGTGCCCCTTTTATTTACCAACATATTCAATTTGACTACAAGTATATTTGTTACTTTTTAGTCATACTGAAGTTTACAAAATAAATATTACAAATTAGACGCTTCCTCATCACAAATTGGGTCAATTTTTACCCAAACAGCTTGCTGCCAAATATAATCGAGCTCTTTGAGAATGACGTCGATTATGTGGCTCTATTTGACAATTTCTAAATGATTTTTTTTTAAATATATCAAACTGGTTGAATTGATTGTTTTATGAAAAGCCATGAATACTTTCACAATTTAATATAAAATGAATTCCAATATAGTTTTTTTTTTTTTTTTTTTAATAACTCTTTCACGGACACCCTGCAGTCAGGCCATGGGCCCACGAGGGTCCGCGGACCCTACTTTGAGAACCACTGCCATAGAGCATCTGCCAGCAATGAACGTCTGAAGTTAGTTAATTGATCCTGTTAAATCGGTCAGAGGGTAAGAGATCAAAAACACAGGTGTTTAGCAGGTAAAACCCAGGAAGTCTTGACCTCAAAATACTTAAGCGTTTGATTGGCCCAGACTGCTACTTACAAGACTGCAGCGCCTAGCGCTTGTCCGCCTGATGTTACATTCAAATGAGCAGATTCTATTTGTGGTATTTATTCACTGTGAGCCATTTATCACATTAAATTAAATAGTTGATGTGCATGCAGAGCCTTAAGCCAAGTGTTGGCACACTAATAATCAAATTAAAATTCTCTGGAAACAGACGACTCCACCCAAATAGCTACACCCAAAAACAAACAAGCAAGACTGTCAACTACTGTTTTGTAGTCTGTTTTTCACATTTATAATCTGCCATTGTTAGATCAAAGACAATTTATTTTCGCTAATTATAGGTGGCCTGGCTCCCAGTAACACAATTGTAAATGATAGCAATTGTTAGTGATGTGACAAGTAACTTTCCAACTTATGCAGTAAATGAGTTGTTTAATTTGTTCATTGTCCTTGAGTTATTTAATTTGATCAAATGGATGGATGGATGGATGGATAAAAAAAAGGTTTAAACAACATTTTCCTAAAGTAAAAATATAGTTGAACTAGCTTCACTACAATTACTGGTAATATTAAAGTAATATTAAAGTTTGCAATGCAGGTTTGTCATCTATTGATAATTGGATATTAATGCCCAGTAGGGAAATTCTGTTAACAATATCAAATAATAGTATCAAGACGTGCCTGGCACTTAATCAACAATATCTAATCAGTGCAAAGGTCATGCAAACTCTTCATTCTTTTCAAGGTTGAGCTCCCAAGAATGAGTTTGCTTAGCAAGGCATTGACAAAAAGACAGAAAAAAAGTGATCTCATTTTCACAGACAATTTTTGTGCCATCTGAGTCATGGTCTGAAAGATCAATGAACTGTCGACATCAGCACATTTTACTCCTTTGATCCTTTTGGAGAAAGAACCCACATTGACGTGCAGAATTACTGCTTCACTCTGAACTATAGAAGCTAAAAAAATGTAGAAAAAAAACAAAATAGATCCAATGCACACACAGATCATCACAAAAGTGACCTGCACAAGAATTTGACAGGTTTGTTGTCCTCAGATACAGAAATGGAGTTTTGTGTAACATTTAGGTTAGATGGCATTTTTTTCTCCTGAAGCGAAGTTTTATTCTATTTAAATAATTTGGCAGCACAGCATAAGACTGGTTAGAACGTCTGCCTCACATGTGAAGGTCATGGAGTTGCTTCTGGTTCCAACCTTCCTGTATGGAGTTTGCATGCTCTCCCCATGCCTGTGTGGGTTTTCTCTAGGCACTTCAGTTTCCTCACACATTCCAAAAACATGTAAACATAATGACCACTCTAAATTGTCCTAAGGTGTGTGTGTGAATACGGATGGTTGTCTTTGTGTGCTCTGCAATTGGCTGACGACCAGTGAGTTTAGTGTGTAGCCAGCCATCTGTCTGAAGACAGCCATGATAGGCTCCAGCATGCCAGTGACCCTTGTGAGGATAAGCGGCTAAGAATATCCTTGAAAGGATAGATATATATATATATATATATATATATATATATATATATATATATATATATATGTGTGTGTGTGTGTGTGTGTGTGTGTGTGTATAGAGAGAGAGAGAACCATGAACTGCGTTATATGCGTTCCGAAAGTACATACAAATAAGTAGGCTCTCAGCACATTGGCTTACTGTGTTGCTTACAACTACAGTACTACCAATTAATACAAAAATGAAATAAAATTAAACGGCATCCTTCTATGTTCGCTATGCAAACTTACCAGAACAACTTTTTTATTTTGAATCTCCAAAATGCTTTGCGCAAGTTAAGGGTTACTTTGCTGAGAAACTATTTTTCGTGGGGTACATAACTGAAAAAAAGATTTTGCCACTAGATTAGGCAATGTAATTAAATGTATCATGCTGTACTTCCAAAATCTGCTGGAAATCTCATCTATTCCCATTATTCATTGTCAATACTGGTTGACCCACTTCTTGTAGCGTCTGTCATGGTGAAGTATTAAAAAAAAAACGAAACAAAAAAACCCCACAGACCTTTCTTACATTTAAAAAAACAACAACACATTCTTAAGTGGAACAAATCAATGTTCATGTCTTGTATGACAGACAATGAAGTTAAAATTACACGCCTTGCAGTGGAATTTAAGTCTGCACTTTTACAACAAATGTCCATAATAATGAATTTATACATGACATGGTGCTCTAGTGAATTCCTCATTGATGTGGTAGTCATAGTGCTTAAAGCACGATGGTAAGAAGACATGAGTTTAGGGAAGCCACACAGGATGGCTCTTGAACAAATAGCCCTCTCCTCACATTTGAACCTTGAAGTAGGTCAGTAGTGGTCAAGACGGGGGTTCACGCCACCCTTGCCATTGGGGATAGGAAGGGGGAGAGAATACAAAGAATTCCCACTTCCAAGAACTGCAAGTTGTTGTAAAGGGGGGGAATGCTGCTGACGCAAGTAGGTGCTTTACGGCTACAAAGAATACCGGGCTCTAGTTGGCAAAAAGAATAGGCAAGAATAATTTCAGTTTGAGTTGTTTTAGGAGCCTGCTTTTGGTTGTGTCACTGAAAGCAATAGTTTTTAAATCAAGCATCCATTAAGAATTATTTTAATGTACACACTACTCACTCAAAATGTATTTTATGCATGCAGGTGAACATATACCATATGTAAAATATAAATATATACTGTATCTAAAAATAGGGTTTAATTGGCAACCATTATAATTTGCACTGAAAAACAAAAACAGACTCTTGAGTTAATGGTGATAGAGTATCAAAAAGTGTTTTCCACAAACAAATGAAAAAAACAACAACAACAATAATCATCACAATGGGAGGGGTGTTACTCATCTGTCCACAGTTTCGGCCTTGGCCACTTGACACCGGCCTTTAAAAAACAACAATCTTCAGCTATTTAGGGCATCTGCCTAATTGGCGTGATTTTGACTTGAGGCAGCTGCAGATAGGTCTTCCCTCCTCAGTGCCGCCCTCTTCCTCTTCCTCTTCCTCTGCCGCCTGCCCAGCCCCTCCCGCGGGCACTGGTCAGGTGGCCGGCCGAGCGCCTTAGCTTCTTCCTCTCCTCGTGGTGGTCCCGTTCCGCCTGCTGCTGCTTCCGTTGCTGCTCCGACTGCAACGTACACAAGAGGACGTTGTTATTGTCTCAACTGCATGCTTTAAAAAAAATAAATACATAAATAAATCTAATGGCTTGGCAGAGGTTTGTTTATAGAGTTTGAGCCAGATAGTCTTCTGGGTCTGACTGTTTGTTTTCTTAAGATATCGATGGTGCCAGTCTAATAATATCCTTCTTTGAAAAAAGATTTTGAGTATTTCACACCACATCATAGCATGTCATTGGAAAGTGATGTGCAAAAGTTGTTTTTTTTTTAAATGTGAGACTCCAAATATCTTGGGAGTGAGACTAGAGCTTTGTACCTTTTGTAGTCTAAAAGTAAGCTGCTTGCTGCCCACTGTGGCGTCAGCCATGTTGCTGGCTCCAGAGTGTTTTTCCAACTTGAGTCGCTCCTCCAGAGATGCTCTGAGGCACACATGAACAAACAACATTTTCAATGAGCACGGTGTTGACAAAGCAGACAAGAAATGACCTGTTTGAATTTTGAAGCATTCAATGATATGACTCTTTTGAGAAAAGGACATACTTCTGAAGTTTCTGCTTTCGGGAGATATCATTAAAACCACGGAACTCCTCGCCGTTTTTGAGTTGATAAAACTGAGGCTGGCTCATCTTCTCGTTCTCAGTCGTGAAGGAGTTTTTCCGCCCTTCGCTGCTTTTGCTCTCCAGCAGGACCGTGTTGCGGTCGGCGTCCTTCCTATGCTGACGCCGGCGGTCTCGCTCCTCCTGCTTTAGCAGTCTCCGCTGCTCCCTCACCTCCTCCACCCAACTCTTATCATCATCCGAGCTTTCCTCTTCAGAGCTGGCTCGACCCTCCTCCTCATCCCCTTCCTTTTCCTCGGCCTCCTGGGAAAAACGCGGCAGAATCTTTGAGATAATTAACATTAGAGCAAAGGCTAAATGTATTCCGTAGCAAGATAGTTAGGCATGATGTTTGCATCTAGATAAACTTTATTTAGGGCAGCATTACCTGAGAAGCATCATCTTGAGATAGTAGCCGCAGCTTCTTCTTCCTCTTCTGGCTGACTTTGGAGACAATGGGGTTGAGCAGGCGGAACTCCTCGCTCTCCTCGTCCACCTGATAGTCTGGGTTTTCAAACATCACCTTGAAACGGTTGTCACCTAAAATGGTGGGTAGGGCCTGCAATATCATCAGCAAAAATGAGTATGACGGAGCCATTGACAGCAGTAAATGCTGTTTTCCAAGTCTGCCTACCTTGCCCTTCTTTTTCCTGGAGGTCAGCTCCACTTCATCGTCACCCTCCTCCATCAGCTTGAGAGCCAGTTCCTTGTTGACTTTTGGCAATGTCTGACTCAGGCACAACATTCGACAGACACACAAGAGCAATGCCACAAAATTTGTCATTTACTTTAATAGTACTCAGTTTTTCATAGCAAAATGAAGGGCATAGTGCAGCCCGCCACCAATAAATTCAATAAGTGATATATATCCACTTCCTGAAGCAAACAAGCTCGACAAGCCAGAGATCCCTATTATTTTTATTCTTAATTCTTAGTCTTAATACACATTTGAAAGTTTCCAGTTTATGGGAGAGGAGCACTTTGATGTTCTGCACAAAAAACAAACACTCAATTTTGTTTGGAGTCTTTAAAAAAACGTAAGTTAATTTGCAGTTAAAAATGTGATGAAACAACAGCTGTGTCTTTTCATCTCACTGTTCAAATTATTTAAGGTGTTTTAAGAAAGTTTACTTCTTCACACAGAAATTTGGCACCCTCTGCTCAACACAGTGGGGCAGTGCGCTATTAACGCTAAATTAAAGTATCTTGTAGTGGTGTTGGAAATTCTCACCTTAACCTGCACTCTCTGTGTCCTTGTCTCTTCAATCTTCTGTCGGATCTTATCCTTGCGATACTCCTCATATGCAAAAGGATTTGCCATGCTTTTGACCTAGGAATAAAAACAATTATATCCGCATTTGTATGCAAAACTGTTTCAGTAGAAATCATGCCAATTATCAAAATGACCATTTGGAGGTCTGAAAAACTGATCAAATTCAAAGAGGATGACATGCAGTAGAATGCAACATTAAAATTGTGAAGGCATCAACTTACGGAAATAAAACCAAAATCTCAGCTTCATTTCAATCACAGTAGGAATGCAACTATTGAGGATTTTTGGTATTCGGATATCTAACAGAAAATTTTAATTGATAATTGAGTATTTAAAATATTCAATATTTAAGACAAAAAAATTAAAAATTCTTGCTTGGTGAAAAATAATTACAAACACTGATGACCCAATATATTGAATTATTAATAACTAACTTTTGTACTTTTTTATTATCAATATTTTATTTTAACAAACTATGCTTCGCTGAACATTACCTCCTCCTCCTTTAAATTTTTAGCCCATGACAACAATTTGCCAGCTGAAACGGCACATTTGAAAAAGTATGTTTGTTTTTCAAAGTGTGCAGTCATTTATGTCTATCATTACAGCATATATGGAGCATCAGACACTGCTATAACAAAGCCTGAGCCACCGGGAAACACTGGCAGTGGGTGCTGTATGTAAATGTCAACGTCTGCGTGATTAAGTCGTTTGTTGGCGATTGAAAATGATTTCCGAGCAATGTCGGGTTATTTGTATTGCGTCGGGACCAACAGTGGCAGTGGGAAGACTAGTCAAGCTACAGCACACTACTGGGAACAACTTCACAATAAAGGCATGTAATGGCATTCATGACCGTATTGTAGAATATATTTTTAACTTGTCATTCTCATCGGACTTCTGGCCTGTTTTATTGTCATGCAGAGCATGAACAATTATTACAGCGATTGGCTGGAATTTTTTTTCCAACGTGTACACTAAGGAGAAATTATCGAGCAGCAAGATAATACTCGAAATTACTCTGACTCGTTACATCCCAGTAAGATTTACTTTTTATATAATTTATATACAGTACATGTGTATTTCCATTATTTATTTATGACTACTGAGTCTCAAATTCATGCACTCGAGTGCGGTCCATATGTTTACATGTCACTGTCTCATGAAACTTAAAAGTTTCACATGATAAAGCCACTGATTTGTTTGCATTATTACTTGAATTTGATTTATGACACACCAGCATGTTTATCTCTCATATTTGGGAGAATTTTGTGAAGCCGTCATGCAAAATAGATTGCAAGTCAAAGTATTGAGTATGTTAACAAATGCCTCTAACTGAACCTATAACGACAGAATACATTTATGTAAGGAACATTCAATCATTCATTCATTTTCTAGAGCCACTTATCCATTTTTTTGTTGATTGCAATTATGAGTCATCTATTGCTAGTTTGTTAAAAATGCGTGGAAATAGGAGTTTGAAAAAGGCATATTAAATTACACTGTAGTGCAACAACATACCTTATGGTAGAGCCTGATGTCCATGAAATAACCATGCATGTACGCCCTCAGGAGGGACGACCCTACAAGATGAGACAAACCTACACAAGACAAACAGGTAAATAGGCATTAAGGTTTTTGTCATGAAGATAATGCTACATAAGGTTAATGTCAGTTATAATTCAAAGTAAGATACAGAAGTTAAGTGTTGGGAAATAATTGCTGGGAATATTTTGGTCAAACAAACTGGCTGTACCTCAGTGTAATGGAGGATTTAAAATTCGGCATAGATTACTCAATTTAACCACTAATAGCATCAACAGTATCTTTTAACTTCCTAGAAGCACTTTGCAATGAATACTGTAGTGAGTGACTCAGCTGAGTCAGTCCCTCGTAATCATTCACAATTGGTGACTAATCTAACTATGTACAAGTGACATTGCATGGTACTGTGTAGACCGGTTCAAACCATTGAGTGGAAGGGGTCTTCCCACTCTGAGATGACTCAATCTTACAGAATTGTATGCATGTGTTGCCTCGGAGTAGGCAAACGTTCTTTGCTTAAGGTTATGTAATAGGCCACGTTACACCGCTTCTGTAAATCAACACCACTGCTGTCCACCGTTATTCGACAGCAGCCAACCACACTTTTGCTCCATGTCATTTGATCTCTAAACTGCTGAGCCTGCATTCCAATGTTCATTCAACCCTTCCAAAGGGGTACAACCCCCAGCCCTCCCACCTCCCTCCCCCATGCATTGGACTTATTTGACAGAAGACCTTAGGCTGGAGTAAAATAGGGAGGTTCTCCCCTCTTTCACAAGCATTATAAAACTGATTTTTTAGTGAGTCCGACCAGTCATTCAAAATGTACTTTTTAATTTCTTGTACACAATTACTGTCAATCCATAAAGATTTGGAAAATGACACGGTTTTCAGCATTCCAGTGCTATACAAAACCAGAATATATTTAAAAAAGAGATGAGCTGTGAGCATACACATCAAGATTAAGTTAACGGTGTTTCAGTATTGGAATGCTGAAAATTGTTACCGTCCAAATGTTTAAGGACCTGACTGTAAATTCTTGTACTGTTACCGCTATTGTCTCCAACGACGCATGGACCGATAACCAGACCAGCAGTATATTGCGATTTTAAAAGCAACGGTTATTTAACACAGTTAAAATCTGATTTTTTTTTTTTTTTTTTTTTACCCCTCACGCGTCGTCTGCCTTAACTCTTTCAGTGCCATGGACGACAATTCTCGTCTTTAATAATAGTAATAACAAAAATACATAATTAAATTCTCGTCAAATACGTTTTTTTTAAGGAGAGTAGCCTACACCCTTGACTAATGCTTACCTAACATAAGCAAATTTAGCACTGTAGTGATAACTGTTACCATTGGGTGACAGTGTTTCCACACATACAACATAGATATTACCTCATTGGACGTCCAAGTAAGGAATCTAAATTATTCTTTCATATGATACCACCAAATTTACATTGACATAGCACACAATATTCTGTTGGCCTTGAAAGGTGAGTTAAAATGTACATGTATATTCCCATTTAGAATATGGCTGAATCAGTATTGATTCTGAACATTGATTCAAAGCAAAATCAACACAAACTGTTTCTTTCCTGGAAGGATGTTTGCTCATTGATAATTTGCCTCAAGATGATGGCTAGAAATGAACGTCACTAACTCACCCAAATTTTCCAGGTCCTTGCGGGTGACAAACTTGTAGTCATCATATACGGTGCTTTCTGGGCTCTCCTCCAGCTCTTCTGTAAGGTTGTCGAGGAAGGAGCACCAACGAGGTGCTGGGCCCAGAGCCTGAATTCATGAAACATAACATAAATACTGTGAACCCCCCAGTTTAGGGTGTCCCCGCCTAACGTTTTTTTTACATTATGATGTGGACTGCAACATTTTTTTTGTCCCATCCTTATATTTTTTTGGTCTTAAGACATAAAAAACAACTTCTCTTCTCAAACACGGCGGTCAGTGTGTGACTGCAAGTAGCACGGCGCTCACACGTCACTATACGCGTCACTCCTTACGTCACTACAATACTGGTCAGCTATTGGTCGGCGTCAGGACTCCCTAAGACTGGTCTGCCATTGGTCGACGTCACGGAGCCACTAAGATGCTGTTCTGCTTTTGGTCAGAATCACTGTGTCAAAATGGTTGCATGTTAAAGATTTCGTCTAGTGTGAGCGTTTACAATATCGTATTCAATGTGCATTTTAGTGCTTAATTCAAACTTTAATTGGTTAGCCATGGGTCCCAAGATTGCTTGTGATGTTAAAGAGTGAAGTAAGAAGATGATTAGTATTAGTATGGAAACTATGTTGGAGATAATCGAGAAATACGAAGAAGGCTAGGCTAAGCTAGGCTACCCTCGCAAGGGAATATGGCCATTACAAGCTCGTCACGTCACTCAAAGGTAAATAAATAATTCAGATGATTTTTATTTATGATGTTATTTAATTGTATACATGTATATTATATGTAAGTAGCACTTCGTATACAATGTTGTTACCAATTTTTAATATGTATATACAATTTCGTGCATAACGTGCATTAGCTAATTACCATAGGTTTCTATTGCCCGCCATGTGCCGATTTTGCCTTACGATCACAACCCCGGAACGGATTAATTTCGTGTGACAGAGGTCCACTGTACTTGAATTTTCTCAAAATATGACAGTGCACCTTTTAATCTGGTGGGCCTTATACAGTGCATAAACTCCGAGTTTTCATTTTTGGGAGACGAAAAAAATAACTTAAGGGCCATGTAAATTATTCAATTGTTACCTCTGCATTTCAGTTATAAATGTATTTTTACAATTACAATTTTTACAACACCATGTTTGAAAACAGAGAAGAAAAAAAAAGCAATGGGGATATATGGGGACAAAGCGCAAATAGAGAAATTGTTTTTAAACCAACAGAACAAGATATTTTTAAGTTTTTGGTTGCAATTTGATAAGAAAAAAATTTAAGTTTAATATTTAATTGAATCACATTCCTTTAAGCTCTTGATTCGTCTTGGACTTGACCTAAAAGTGTCGAACTCCAGTCCTCGAGGCTGGTATCCTGCAGGTTTTCCAGTTTTCTCTCCTCAACACACCGGATTAAAATGATTAGCTCATTAGTCAACTCTGGGGGAGGTTGAAAACTATCCTAATCATTTCAATCCGGTGTGTTTAGGAGAGTAAACCAGAAAATCTGCAGGATACATACACACACACACACGATTTGGTGGTTTGTGATTGTGTTGAAATAAATACAAAATTCACTCACTGGGATATAGAATGTGTTCATCTTTGGATCCTCATTGGCAGTAAACAGCATTCCTATAAAACACACACACGGAGGCAGGATGACAACAAAGCAGCAAAGCGTGTGCTTGAACTTTTTAGTTGTGGGTTTGAAGATTGCAATGTGTTCATCATGTGTGAAGCTGCAAATATTCTTTAAAAAAAATGTAAGTGTGTGAACCAGTTCAGGGGAATTTTCTTCAAAAACCACAAAAAAAGTAAATTACAACCCTAAATGAAGTCTTGAATGAATGTGGTTTTCTCCAACCCAAAAATGTCTAAGTCATTTTGCAAGCAAACTGGCACCTCCTAGCGGTGAACAAATAAAACACAACTGTTTAATGCAAATTTCCATCACTTTCCGTACAGCAGCATTCAAGTGGGAAAAGGAATTTGAGAGGATAAAACTTTTTTTCTCAATTGTTGATGCGAATGTGAATTTAAATTACACTGATTTCTATATTTACTACAGGTGTTCCTTAATTACAGTGAGAAATCATTAACTGCATTGGTTTCTTCACATAAAGTGGCGTTTTGAATTACTCAGTACCAAAGAATTACCATAGATCTTTTTCAAATAGGTTGGCGATATCTGGTGTAGATACGATACACATTCATCCGTTGTTGTTGATGTGGACTTCTGTGTTTGTATCAGAAGACCTTTTAGACATTATTTGGGATAATTCTCACCTGAGTTGGGGTACATGCAAACATCATTAATGTTGCTCTCAGGCTGAATGGAGGAGAACACTTTGCCCTATGGTGAGCAGAAGAAAAACAAGATGCAGTATTTATTTGTTTTTGTACATCTTTGTTGAACTAACATAAGTGAGATTAAGACATAAGAACTTGCAGAATCAACCCTACTAAATGCAAGTAATCCAATTGACCTATACAGGGATGACGAAAATCTACTCTATGTTTCACTCATGTGTCTCAGTCTTACACTGTCTTTGTTCCAGATTTTTATTATTTTAGGGTCTGCTGACACAACCAGGTCCATCTGATCATGGAATGTGAGAGACCTGATGGGCAGGTTGTAGAAGTGATCTTTCACAAGCAGTGGCTGGCTGGAGCGCAGGTCATACAGCAGCACCTTTGATAAAAAAGAGAATTATTGAATACAATTAACTTAAGGCATTTAGAGTGTGTGTGAGGTGTGCAAGAAATATGAAGGTACTGCCGTTTGAAAATGTTTCCTTCTGCCAATTTATTTTACTGCCTCTTCAGTGCCTTTAACATTAGTCGTCGATGGATGTTCTAGCCTACCTGTCCTGTGCTGGTGCCAACTGCCATGACGAGAGAACCATTAAACTTTAATGCGCTTATTGAGGGCAAAGTCTGAACTCTGTAAACAACACAATAAAAATTTCACAGCATCATGAAGGTAACAAAGTAAGACAGCGATCTACTGTATAAACAATGTAAAAACTCTTTCTGAGCAACAGATGAATACATACTCCATTCCTTCTGTGAGGCTGCTCAGCGCACAGTCCAGGAGGCCCACTCGCTTCCAGACACGAGGGTCCCAGCATTCCACCTTTCCCTAACAACCAGGCAGAGAGGGGTCAGAGAAAGGCAAGGATACCGTTAGTGAGAACACTTGAAAATCCATCCATCCATTATCTGTAGCTGCTTATCCTCACGAGAGTCGCAGGCTTCCTGGTTCCTTAAAATGTTTTTCATACAAATATTTACAGAAATACAATCTTACTAAATTACAATATATTTATTTCAGGAGTTCAGTTTAACAGAAATTGAGCACCAGTAGATTAGTCTGTAAGGACTGAGGAGTACATTCGTTCGAATCCCACTATGGGGGGGGGGGGGGGGGGGGGGGGGGGGGGACTTTTTTCTTAATAGGCATTAGCTGTTGGGAGATTCTTATCTCAAGGAAATGCTCCCAGGACAAGTGGTGCAGCACCTCACATTTCTTTCGCTCTAAATCTCTTCTTGTGCGTGTCATATAGTTGTATTTATAGTGTGCAACAAAAAGAATACAGTAGATTGGACTGTGAATTATATTCCACATTGAGAGGCAGCTAACTAAAGGGGTTATAAAGGGGAACCTATGCAGCATGTTTTGGATTTAACCTTGTTCTGACACACCCAAATCAAAATACAAGAATCATTATCTGACTTCTGCAAAGCTTCCTGATGAGCTGAGCATATGAATTAGGTACGTCAGAGAGTGTTAGGGTTAGGCTGAGGGCCACTAAGGACTGGAGTTGGTGACCCTTGCCTTACAGTATGAAAAATAATGAAAATTGGGAAACTCATATACTTAAATAATTGTGTGATTTTATTTGACTTCATGATATTTATATTTCATTGTTTCTATCTTACAGCTAATGAAAATCCAAAATTTACCAGCACAGGAAATGTGAGGAGCATCTTCCTACTGTATGTTAAATGAATCTACAACTTACGAGTTATCTTTCAAAAAATGAAAACAAAACCTTTTCTCTCACACTCTAATTAAAAAAGTGACAATACATACACATAGATAGTACATACAGTAAATATTGCACATACCTCGGAGGTTCCACTGGCAAACAAATAATGGACCGGGTTGATGTCACATACATTGTGCTCCCTGGTGAAGGAGGCAAAAAAAAGGCAGAAATTAGAAGGACTGACACTTTATGAAAAGATTTTGCGTGACATTTTTACTCAAAACTTTGTTACACTCACACAGCATCTGTCTGAAGTGAGTTGAGGAAGCGGCCTTGTTCAAGATTTAGTCTATAGATTTCTGAACTGTAAGAAAAATGTTAAAAGATGCATTGAAATGTATCTAAATAGTGTCATGTTTTGGTTTTGAAACATCGCCAGTGTTAATGTTAAATATCAAATATTTTCTCACCTACATCCCACGAAATAAAGGTCACATGAGGGGTAATGATAAGAAAAATCACGACCAAACTTTGGAATTCGTGTTTTGTAGTAATGACCGTGCTGGGAATGAAATTCCACATAACGGTCAGTGTGTAGAAACACAATCTGAGGACGAAAGGAAATATATCAGTCGGGAAAAGTCAAAAGAACTCCTTGTAAACATGTACAAAATTATTGGTACCACTTAACTGATAGTAAACAAAACAAAAACAAAAAAAACAACAAACAAATGTCACTGGAATAATCAGAAAACAATTATTGTGATTGAAAATAGATATACTTAACACTAGCTAATGAAAATCTCTAGCGTGAAATAAAGTTCAACTCCTCTCAAGAGGACTGGTACAAAAACCTAAGATGTGTGTCAAATGGGTCAATAATGCTCAGTGGTCCATCAATCAAAACACCACTATTTCTTTGAGTTACTTAGTTATTTGCCTCAAGTGAGGTATAGGGCAGAGATAGTTAATGTTGTTTTATAACTGTTTCAGAACCCATTTGAGATGTTTATTTTTTTTCAGGCAAATGGGTGGTTGGCCCAATGGGCCAGGTCCTTGCAGACCGAAGTCCTGCGAGACCCTGGAAGCATATACAGCTCTTGATCTCTCGTCCAAGTATTAACCAGGACCAAGCCTGATTAGCTTCTGAGATCAGGGTATTGTCAGGGTGGTATGGCAGTAAATTCCCTATTACTTTGAGAAGTAGTAAATAAATTGGCAGAATTTGTTTGATAAGTCAACTGTGCAAACACAAATTATACTGAGCAATGACAAAAGAAATATTCCAAAATAACCTTTGAGTAGTCATCAGACAGTATGTCAAAGGCCACAACTGCAATGGAGAAGGGAAAAAAACAACAACAATAAAAATCAAATAAATAATTGTTAAATGACATGGGGTTCAGGAAGATGGTGTGTCTTTTTATATTCACCCTCAGAATCCAAGCAGCGTTCAAACTTCAATGAAAGCTGGTAGGTGTCATAACATCGAATCCTTGGCTTGTAGGTCCCTACAAAGATCATGCAGATTAATGATGGGAAACGCAAAAAAATCTATTTAATAATAAATACTAATCAAAGAAAGACAAGGTGGCGAACAACATAGTGTGCGTTTGAGTCTCAATGTTGTGAAAAGTACCCTGACCGCATCATGGTGCTTCTGCAGCAAGTCTGTGACATGTAAAATTATTTTGCCCTCGCTGAGTGTGCCCTAAACTGTAGAATGACAACCCACACATTATAAATTTAAAAACAGCACATGTTTTGGTTTTCAAACATCACCAGTGGTAATGTTAAAGTCGATTAAAATCCAATTGACAAGATAATGGAAAATCATAGTAAGTTTGTGTAGCTGAGTTTTAGTAGTTTACCAAGTTTTGAAATCAATAAATAATTGCTGTATACATGTACATGTTGTACCTGTGATGACATTAGTTATGCAATTACACACACAATGAAAATAGTAATTCAAAACAAAAAAAAAACAAATATACTAAGTAATAAGTACAAATAATGAAGTAAAATAAAAAATAAAGTGCTGAGTCTCATTTTGTGTCAAAAGCCAAATTGAAATGGATGCCTTTATATTTGTTTTTAGGTTAGACAGGGAGGGGACTTGCCTGACACAAGAGACCGTCTTTCAAATGAGAAGGATACTACTCTCAAAAGTTTTTCATAGCCACTCAAAAACTGGCACTATCGATTAAGTGTGTGCTTTTTAATCTTTCCAATAAAATATTAGATTTTTATCTCAATACATGGGGTACAGTATGACGTAAAAACTGTACATTTTAAAGTTGTACTATTCATTTCACTTCAACTGAGTGGGATTATATTTATAGATCCTGTAAAAATTCCCCATTGTCCTAATTATTCAAACATATTAAACAAAGAAGCAATAAATCATCTGCAACCTCACACCGATTTATGCCTGATGTGCATCTATCCCTTAAGACAATACGATATGGTCCAATACGATTCATTGAGGGTAGTCTTAAAAGGTAGTGATTCATTCATAGCGATGTGAAATCAAAAGAGGTATTTCAATTCAAAACTGATTTCTCTTACACTTCCTATTTGAGCATTACCTGCCGCCAGGATGAACTGCCCATCTCTGGATACTTTTAAGGATGTACACACTGTGGGCATCTCAAAGTCCTGTATGAGCTCAATCCTGCGCTGGATGTCTAAAGAAATGAATAAAATAAATTGTCACCAAAAAGATTGAGGTTAAGCAAAAATATACTTAGATCAGGTATGCAAGAAATTAACCTGGTTCTGTGATTGCGTGTGATTAGTGATCATAACTTTGCTTCAGCTCCTCTAATAAAATTGGGGTGGGGTTGGTTAAAAATGGCGTTTGACATCTATTTTGAAACATGACAGAGTGGAATCACTTTGTTTTCAATTTAAGGATTTGCCTGCTGTACTTCCACATTTCTGCAAGCACAGCAGTTGGGCTCAACTTTGGACCCGATAAAGGCTGAAAGGTAGAATTAAGAGTAGAACCAGAAGTATTTTTCCGGAATACTTAAATATCATAAAATTCCAAATTCTTAATTTCTTTACAAAACGTCACTTTGTTTCACAAGTCAATTTCTCTTCGGTGATATATTTATAATGTTAATTAATAAAGGTTTTTTTTTTTTTTTTTTGCTACTTAGATGTTGTGATTGCAACTTACCAACATCTTTCTTTTGCAGTTGTCTCTTCTTACGGTCTGACAGCCACTGGATGTTCAAAGCAAATGTTGTTTAAATACACAGCTGCATTTATACATTTATTTTCAAATATGGAACTTTTTGCTTTTTAAATTTTGAAATAAAACTACATCTTCACACCTTTTCAAAACATTTTCAAGGATGGTTAGCAGAGTAGCTAGCTGAAGTCACTAACTTTGTAGATGAAATGTCATTTAACCAAGTCGCGCTTCTTACCTCTGGAAGAGACTTTCCATGGCTTAAGTTATAAATCTTGACATCATTCACACTTGATATTTGCATTGTGAAATTTTCGAATAGACATAAACATGTCAATTAAGATGCCGGTAAGCTGCACGATACCCACGTTGCTTCACTACTAAACAGGAAGTAAACGTACGTCAGACAATTGTGTTCGTCAAGAAACAAGAAACAGCCTACATTTTTCCCGCTGCAAATTTGGATCGATTGAGAGCAATGTCACAATAACGTCAGGTATGATTTCATGTGCATAGGGGACACAACATTTTAGATATAACCAGGCAGCAGCAACATGTGGTTTAAACCTTTTCTTAACGGTTCACAGGTGACGTCACATTGGACAATTGGTCAGTATTAACCTAAAATGCTTTATTTCAGCAGAGAATTAAATAATTCAACGATTCTCTATTTTAATCCGCATTTCAATCTGTAGCTGTTATGTTCAAAGTTGTCCCCTTTTTATCGGGGTTGGGGGCATTAACTACTAAGCGATGTAGCTATAAGAGGGGAATAGGTTTATATAAGATCAAAGGTTTGGCTGGTTACTATATCTGCTTTAGGAAGATTAAAATGGGACCCAACCTTTAAAAAAACGTCACTATCTTTATGACAATGTAGTTGCTGATACGACATTCAGGAGGTTTTGAAGTCCTAGAGACGTTTCACAAAATTGAAAAATGCGACTTTTACGTTATCACTGGTCAAAAATGCATTTTGACGATCATCTCACCGTGCTACATTAATGAAAGTGACAGTCGGCGTAACTCTCGTAGAAAATTGACTTCGCATAAGAGGGGGCTTGAGATGGAGCCGCAGGTGGGCGGGGACCTCCTTCCAGGCTCAACCGGCCGCAACGGATGCCATTGGTAAATCAAGACATATTGCTGTACTGAACGATACAAACTAGAATAGTAAAAGCCATTTTAAGTTGGAACGCGGCAGGAAGAGGCCTTCGGAGAAGAAGGTCCTCCTCAAAAGTGCCAGTCCAGGACTGGTTGATCCAAATTGGATTATCGCAAAGAAACCCCTTCTCCAATCCGGGAGGACGGGCCCGTAAAGAAAAAGCAACTAAACAAAACACCTGTTCCGATCGATAATCTGAAGTTGACCCGTAATTCATGTTAAGGTCATAGGAGAAACATTTTGATAGTACCAATTAAAGAACACAGATTAATGTTATATATATATAAAAAAAAAGATTGTTAAAATGAATTACCTTCGGTCACGTTTTTAACCAGAAATGCGATTGAATGTAACATTAGATCACATTTTCTTCTTTTTTTTTAAATGTCTAGGTGTAATTAATTACCTTAATTGTAACTGTGAACAGAAATGTAATTGAGAGTAAAATAATTAATGCCATGCAAATTTACCCTGCACAACATGCTTATTTGTAGTAATAACCTTTTAAATGTAATTCAAGATTGAAAAAACATGCTGTAATTGGAAATGTATTGGCTTCAAATGACTCTACTGGTTAGTAGGCTGGCTGTCAGGTCGTCTGGTGAATCAGACTCTCTGCACCCTTCAGTGTGACACATGATCCCAATGAAGATAACTTGAAGGTAAGAATCCTAAGTTGCTCTTGTTTTGAATTGAGGCGTTTTCTAACTAAGAAATCGAACATGTTAAATTATTTGGACATGCGCTTTCCATATAAGCATGCCTTGTATTGTTTTGTTGCTTTCTGAGTACATTCTCAATTTTGCTTTTGCTCTCTGTATAGTGCCAAACTGGAATTTGAATTGGAGGTCTTCATGTGAAGTAGTGGGAGTGATGCGAGACATGTGGTTGATCTCTGTTCCACTGGATAAGCCCAGTCTAAATAGTCTCGAGAAACTTTTGCACCTCATTGGCAAGACTAACTGGGCATCATGCTCCAAATTCACCATCCCCGATTTGAAGGTTGGCGAAATTGTGTTATTTTTATGAAAGTTAACTGACTATTGTTTGCATTACATGCATGTTGTTTTCTTTGAGATATTTGGTCATTTGAGGATAGTGGTGGTAGATGAGGAGGGTGCGGTGTTTGGTGTCCTTCTCTGGTGAAGGGATAAAAGCTCAGGTTGCTGCCTTTGGTTTGCTGAAAATTTCCATCCGACCCAATTCGCTCACAATGATCAGTGAATTCTTTAGCCTGGAATCACATTTGAAAGCATTTTTTCTAATTCTGTGATGTTTGTAATTTGTAAGAGCCTAAAACCTCACCAAGTTCAAATTGACAGTCTCCTTTTAAGAGGTAATTTGTCTTAAGGAGCGCTCATGCTTTGATTGCATTTGTTTCTTATCCTCCAGGTTGGAACACTGGACAGTCTACTCAGTGTGTCAGATGTGCTTGAAACACTTGATACATTGACTGAAAGGTAAAACAGTAACAAAAGCAAGTGTACTCTATTGTACAGATGTTTTTGACTGAAAGGTGAAACAACAAAAAGCACTTGAATGACATTTACGATGTGTGCCATGATTAATGAATGGTTATCAGTAAAACTGTTTAGAAATAATATGAATTCTATCAACATTCTAACAGCATTTTTCTAGTGTGCAGTCAAAACATAAATGGTTCCAAATAGAATATCATTTCATTTATAGTCAATTTGGTTCGTTGCTTCACATTATCTTTATTTGAGTATGTATACATACGCAATAAAAAAAAAAACAGTAATTCACCATTATCAGCTCGAGTGCCAGTCATTAAATCATGCAATTACCTGCCCTTCTTCATGTGTGATTTAAGTGTGATGAATGGAACATGTCAGTGTCTAAGAGAGGTGATTGAGTCAGCCCGTGACAAAGAGATGGAAAACGGCTTAGCCAATGAAGGTGAATCACACTCAGCACATTCATGTTCGTTTTGAGAGGGTGGTAATTACATCGTGAGGTTAATTAGATGTGGTGGCTTGATATACAGTACATGAACAAACACATTCCATCTGGAGCTTTTGCTATTATTTCACTACATAGAGACAAGCACAAAAATCTTAACTAAGATGCCTATATGTACAACACACCAACAGACACGCACAAAGAGCAGAGAGATCTTCAGTCTCCTTTGATGGCCTTTATGAAGTCTCTGAGAGGTATTTCATTTTCACATGTATGATGCTCACTATCTTAACTCCCTCTTTCCCTTGTTACACTTTGCCTTAGTGTATTTCCGTTTGTTGCAGTTTCACTGCATTTTGCAACCACAATGTATTTCATGTTAGTGTGTTGTTTTGTGTGTATGTGTGTGATTGTGTCAGCGGACATGATGAACTATGTGATGGGATTCCAGTGGGATAATGCCAGGTATCCCACATCACTACCTCTCTCCGGGCTGGCCAACACGATTAATAAGGTATTCATGATAAGAATGAGGTCATTGCTGTTGTGGCAAAGAAGAATAAAAAAATAATTAATAAAAAAAAAAAATACGGTACAATATCCCCTCATTTTCGCAGCTAATGTGGACAGAAACCCCCCTGCGATAAGGGAAAAAATGCAAAGTAGCACCCCCCCCAACGAAGATTATTATGCATGTGTGGAAAGTATTTATAGTATTTTTAGTTTACATATTTGCGACAAATATTACTGCAGTACACGTTTACTTAATTTTTAAATGATTAAACCTTATACAGTCACACACACACTCTCAGTGGCTGCATATGTGTGTCAGGAGGTTTCTCAGGTGGAGGAAGAATTAAAATCCAGAGCTGCTGCATACCACAGTGCGAAAGAGAGCATACAGTGCCTTCAGCAAGCATCCGAGTAGGTGACATTTTTGCGGATGATACATAGATGTGTATTTCACATCTGCACATATAAACAGGGCCTTTGTATTCTTAGAGGGAGTTTGGAAATTTGCAGCCTGGTTGGCCGTGTGAGGAGAGAAGACCTGGTGGTGTCAGAATACCTCACCACTTTATTGGTAGTAGTGAGAAGGTCAGGATTTTATGCGGTACTGCTTTGAATATCTTGAAATCAGTGTGACACCGAAGAACTTTGTGTGGTCTTGTGGCATTCTTACTGTGCTATGTGTTTAAATGTGTTTGATCCCAGGAATGATTATGTGAGCTGGGAGAGGAAGTATGAATCCCTGTCGAAGTTTGTCGTCCCACGCTCAAGCAGGCAAGTAGCCAAACTGTCTATTAACAGCAAAGGGAACTTGTACATATATGCTCTGCCCTGTGTTTGATTGGTAACTAGTCCTGTGGCTTAGTTGAGGAACATGGTAGAAATTGGAGCTTGGATGTTTTACCACATTGGGGAGGTGAAGTACTTTCAAAGGGTATGTGAAATGTTACCAGGGTGCCTGAAGATATCATCAAATCTTATGTTTTTTTTTTTTAAATGTTGTGACAGGAACGGTGCATCTTTCTTTAGAAATTCTGTGTAAATTATTTGGAACCTGAAGCAACTTCTAAATTGCAACATAGTGACACCTTTGAAAAACATTGTATGCCTTTACATTGTTAAGTTTTACATGGATACTGTACGGATTGCCGATAAGTGATGTGATTTTCCGCCAGAGAAGCCAGAAATGACACAGGTTATGTTACACAATCGATCTGCTGGAGTTACTGAATAAAATACTCCTAGAAAACTATTGTAGTTTCATAGTTTACTAAATCAGACAAAAGTGTAACAGCACTTAAGTCTTTTGTTTTCATCCAAAATTGACTTGAACTGGCTAAGTAGCACTTGGCTGAAAATATATATTTCACGGTTGTACATCATTGAAAAAGTGTTGAGAACCACTGTTTTATATGCATAAAGATAGTTCCACTTTGAGCCAATAGGATTTACCAATGGTCAAGAGCAGATAAATACCAAATTATACAAACACACACCTTGACTTATAAACTGTGTAGAGGTTTGCAAGAACATCTCACTTTGTGGTATTTAGGTTTGAACGAGAAAGTAAATGCACAGAAAATCTTCAACATTTTGAAATGAATTACACTCTTAATTTCAAATTGAAACTTCCCATCTTTTTTTTTTTTTTTTTGGTCACCAGGAAACTCTGTGAGGATGGTGAAATGGGCATGTTTTCAGTGACACTTTTCAAAAGAGATGTGTATGAATTCAAAGCCAAAGCACTGCAATGCAAGTAAGCAGGACAGATTGCTGGAAAATAGAGTGATAGAATAAAAGTGTGCGATCTATGTTGTTTACCATAGCGTAGTCTACAACCTATATACTGCAGGTTCACTGTGCGTGAGTACTCCTTTGACCAGGAAGAGAAGGAACAACAAGAGTGGAGCAACCTCAGTGTACACAGGAAAGAATGTGTGAGTGAAATGCTACTCATATTCACAAGATAATAACCACAAATACTGTTCCTTGCTCAACATTTACCAAATACTGTAGCTCCTGTGGCATTTTAGGCTTTGAACAAAGTGGGCTGACTCATGTACAGAATCCATGAAAGTCTTTGAAATGAAAAGTTGTAGACACAATCCCGGTACTTGTGTTAAAAGTACACATCTTCAAGGTCAAATGGATCAATAAAATTGTGTTGCTAAGTCAAATTATGGCTTGAGTAGAAGTACAGAAGTACTGTGTATTCAAAGTAGTTCTTACTGTAACGTGTATCCTGTAATAGAACATTGAGTCTGACAACAAACACCTGAATGTATTGCCAGAATTTAAATCATAAGGATAGATTTTTTTTTTTTTTTTTTTTTATTACACATGAAGAGGGGAGAATGAAGTGGGTTTAAATAGCCCTGGTTACATGTAGCCAAGGCCTAAGTCTATAAAATATGTATCTTTTTTAGATTTTTAGAAAATTGTGGTAATAATGATATGGAGCAATAATTAATAAATACTGTAAATGCTTCTCTCCACTTTTAGATATTGGAATAGCTTGTTGCATTTTACAAACTCCTTATGCCATGCCAATATCGAGTTGTTGCTTTTGTTTTTTTTCTATATTTATTACTAAATTACTATTACTAAAAATGTATTCCTACTAAATGTATACGTTTCCTCTTTTAGAGTACATTTCTGCATTGGCTGAAGGTGAATTGTAGCCAGATTTTTATGGCCTGGCTTCACCTGAAAGCATTGAGGGTCTTTGTGGAGTCAGTACTCCGGTGAGTCATTTATTTACTTGTGTCTTGGTTATGATTCTTTTTTTTTTTTTTTAGTGTTTTGTCCCATAATGATGTACGCCTCCAGGTATGGATTACCTGTGAACTATCAGGCCCTTCTGCTTCAGTCAGACAGGAGGTATTCACAGAAACTGAGACAAGAACTTGCATCATTGTTTTTGCATCTGGACCCAACTACCACTTTAAGCGAAAAAGATGTAAGACACAGTAATAAGCACCACTGTCTTTTAAAACTTTTGGTTGTATCATGGCCGCTGATTATCAGCCCCAGAGTTTCATATTTTTTACAAGCCCGCATTTATTGCATGGTGTTTAAATGGAGACTTATCATTTTAGCCTAAAACATAGCTAACCATGGGACATGGGAAAGCCAAGTCCAGAAAGTGAATGCTGTACCACAGTTTGGCTGTAGCCGTAAGGGCTTCTAATTCAGGGGTTTTCAAACCTTTGGAGTCAGGAACCCCTTTTAGAAAGCTACATTTTTGAGGACCGCCTTTGCAAATATTTGCGGTAACAAAACAAAGTAAGCCAAACATAAGTACCCTTTTTATTCAGCACCATATTAAATTTTACAACAAGTATTTTTATTACTTTTCAGCCATACTGAAATTTAGAAAATAAAAATTGCTAATTGCACACCTCCTTATAACAAACCTGGTCAATTTTCAACCCAAAAGGTTGCTGCCAATTATTTAGTCAAAAACAGCATTAAGTTTACTGGCTCTGTTGCCTCGTTAGCGAGTAATCGTAGACACCACACATTTTGACAAGATTTAAAATTATTATAATTATAGTAATATAATGTATGAAACTGGTTGAATTGGTTGCATACTTTCACAATTTCATGTAAAATAAAATGAAATGACCACAGATATATATATTTTTTGATTGATTGCCCAATGTTCTGAGTGTGACCTTCTTATGTAGATTTTACAATTGGTTCTATGTAAAAAGCAGGTAGAAAGGACAGCAAATTATCAATGCACTATCAACAGCGGCCAGAGGGGGCGTCAAAAACAGACTAAGCCAAACAAGGCACAACTCTGTAACTGTTAAAGATAAACTAAATCAGTTCGGACACACCCCAATTATTTCACGGACCCCTGCAGTCAGGACTTGGAACCCCGGGGGTCCACAGACCCCACTTTGAGACCCCACTGTTGTAATCAACTGGCAGCTAAACAGGCCCGTTATAGAAAAAGAATTTCGGGATAATTTGGGGAAGAAAATGTGCTACAGTCCCCAAGCAAAAAACACAGACCGAGCACCAACTGCAATGGGCCCACGTCCGCCTAAAGCAGTTCAATCCGTACACGTCCCTAAAAGCCTCGCATCTCAAAGCACATGTCGCAAAACCCAGAAGTGCCCTTGTTAACCCTTGTTAATGGATTGCACAGCGCTAATAAAGTATATCAATTTATTATAATCACGAGAACATAGCCGAATATAAATAAAGAAAAAGCTCATTTGGCACCATTCTTGTGCGGTGTGTGGCAACAAATTACAATGTTTCTTTTGTTCATCAACCTAATTTGTCATTCAGGTTTTTAGTTAACACCATTTGTCAGAAAGGAGAGGGATTGCATTTTTTTTCCTCTGCTTCATGTCATCAGTTCAAATAAACTGAATAAACCACCCTGCATGCTGTTGCTGGGTTTAAACCCTAACTTGTTGGCTACACACAAGAATCTCAGGCCAGGATCCCGTACTACTAGGAACCCAAAGAGTTCCTGGTCTTCCTGGTCTGCAAGGGGACTTAGGAATGTAAATAGGCTTTCAATTGTACACCTCTTCTCCTTTCAAGATAGTCAAGGGGCAGTTTGGTATCTTGTTCAAGACCATTTCAACAAAATATACACAAGAAAACGCCACTCGCCTGAGCCTTGCTGTCCACAAATTAAATGAAACTGAATTGAATTGAGTTACAGATAAGCGTGTAGGGGTCAGTTAGAAAAGGACCTCAAGAGGTGGAAGTACTCTATGCGCAGAGGAATATAAGTATGAAAGTAAGTCTCAGCAAGAGAGAGTACTAGTAGCATGCGACAATACCCATCAGAATACAAAGAAACATCGCAATTGAAAAAACTTTAAATATACAGACAAATACTGCATTGTGGCATTTTTTTTTTTTTTTTTTTTCCGGTGACATGTGTCTGATCATATTGTGTGGGTAAGAAATGGCATCCATGTGCAATCTTGTTTGGGATACATTCATCTTGAAAAAATGTAACCATCCTTTGCAGGGTCACAATGACCAATGTTTCACTTTTGATCTAAATAGGTTGAGATAATCACTACAATACTTAATATTTGAAAAGATTAAGAACATTGTAAAACGTTTCGGTTTCAGTCGCACTATTTTGTGTAATATCTAATTAATGGCACTGATGTGTTTCTGTCAGGTAATGTCTTTTTTTCCAGGACTTTGCCAGCAGGAGTACTTCTCCTACGTCTGCTTTAATGTTAACATCAACATGCAGGCCTTCAGCAAGCCCTCCAGGAGGAGAGGATCAAAACAAAAAACAGTTTATTAAGTCCAGCCATGTTTCATATCATTGAATTATGCTCATCAGGGCTAAAAAAAACACACACAAAAAAGGTTCTGCATTGCTGTTTATGGGGTAAATTTTGGATTTTGTGCATTACGTAAACACTGAATCACAAAAGTGGGAATCAAGCACCTGCCCTAATATTAGTTACTAATGTTCAAGAATTAAGGATATGCGAAGATGTGTCAAGCTAATGGGAACGCGACCAGTCTTTCAAGGAAAATCTTGAAATAAAAACAGATTGCATGTATTATTTGGTGTGTTTATTT